>NC_056735.1:172693990-172696490 GCF_019279795.1 Protopterus annectens | reverse complement strand
CAGGATGCAGATTGATTCATCCGACCAGGGGTCAATTTCCTCAGATTCATCCCCAGACCTGGGATACTCTTTACCCCCTTATGAGGATTCTGATGCTGAAGAATCTATTCCATCAGCCTGTCCGCCTGAGGACTACTCCTTTGGAGAAACCTTACATACCATGAGGGAGCATTTCCACTGGGAAGGCCAGGATTACTCAGAATCGAAGAAAAGGCTCAGAGACTTCTATTATTACCTCAACACAGACCCCTGGCTATTCCACCAGTGCTAGATATTGTGGATGATGTGTACACTGAATTCAGCTTAAATCCTGATTCCTTACCTCCAGCTCCACTTAAACCGGACAGATATTACAGAGTCCCCTGACTCTCTCAAATTTCTGTATAAAAGCCCTGTTGCTTATTTCGAAACTATTTGTCAGGGACTCAAAGGGGTTAAGGCCTCATCAGCAAAGAACCCAGTTCCCTCTGACAGAGATTCCAGAGCACTAGACAGATGGGGAAAGAAAGTATATACGTCTGCAACTTTAGCAATGAGAGCCTTAAATTGCTAGTTTCACATGCTAAAATATCAGCAATTTTTGATGTCTCAGTTGAAATAAAAAATGCTTCCAGATACAGATCCTCCTAATTTTAAAGAAATGCAGGATTTATTGCATGCTGCTGAACAAGTGGGAAAGCATACTTTGCAATGTGGTTTTGATTCTTTAGAGGCCTCATGCAGAGCAGCAGTTACAGACTCTGTCAATAGAAGACATGCATGGTTAAAAGAACATATGTTACCAGATCAGGTTAAAGCTAACTTACTGGATGCACCTTTACAGCAGAATGTTTTATTTGGAGTTAAGGCAGAAGAGGTATTAAAGAAAATGGAGGATAAGGCAAAATCTAGGCAAACAGTGAAGGATTTCTTACAGGTTCAGCCTCCTCGATTTAGCAGAAACTGGCCAACAAAGAATTGGTCCTTTCCAGTTAATGACAGACCTCAAAGGGGCAGATACAGATGGCCAAGAGGTAGAGGTCAACCACAAGGTCCTTACAGGCCTCGACAATGGGGTGCATCAGGCCAGAAAGAAGGGGAATACAGGCACCAACCATATAAAAAACAGCCCCAGTGACTTCCCACTCCAGCTGCCAAGCAACTCACTCTTGGCAGCCCCTTTGGGAAGAAAACTGGCACTTTATCACAATTGGCATATGATCACCCAAGACAAATGGTTCTCAATATTATTTCAAAAGGTTACAGGTTCCACTTTCTCACACTGCCAAGATTAAAAGGACTGCCAAATCTGCCACTAAATTACAGGGCAGAGGTCCAAAAACAAATTATGGCACTTATGAACATGGGAGCTATTCATAAGGTACCACCACAGGAACAAGGGCAAGGATTTTACTCAAGACTCTTTCTGGTTCACATAAAAGACGAAGCCTGGAGGCCCATTCTGGATCTTTCTTCACTAAACACTTACCTGGATGTTCTGAAATTCAAAATGTTGACATTACAGCAGCTTCTTCCCATGCTGGGCAAGCAAGCTTGGCTCGTGACTTTGGAACTCAAGGAGGCATACCTGCATGTCCCTATCAGACAAAACTGCAGAAGATGCCTCAGGTTCTTAGCTGGTCCAATGCAATTCTCTGCCCTTTGGATTATCTACTGTGCCCAGGGTCTTTACAAAGTGCCTGGCACCAGTAATTGCATTTTGCAGACAGAAAGGAATTCAGATTTACCCATACCTGGACGACTGCGTGATTCAAGCAGAGAGCAAGGACATTCTTCTACAGCATTTGGCATTTGTAACAAAGTTAAGTTGCCTGGTGTACACAGTAAACGAAAAGAAATCAAAACTAGTGCCCTCACAAGAGATAATATTCCTGGGTGCCAGCTTGAACACAACGGCCCAGATGGCCTTTCTCACGCCAGACAAGCAAGGACAACTGACACAGTACTTTCAATTGATGGCAACAAAGACCCAACTCCCTGCAAGAAAAATTCTGTAGGCCTTGGGCTTCATGGCATCTTGCATACTACTAATTCCATATGCCTGACTGCATATGAGGAAACTAGAATGGTACCTAAAGAATGTATGGTCTCAACAACTGTCAAAGTTTGGAAACAGTTATACCACTAATACCTTGCTTTCAACAGGAGTTTCGATGGTGGGCTCAAGCTTGTCAGCTCAACAAGGGACAGCCTTTCACTCAACCCACAGCCAGGCAAACACTGACAACACATGCATCGGATTACGCCTGGGGAGCACACATGGTAGGAAAATGTATTCAGGGCAAGTGGCCTGCAGAACAAAGGCATCTTCACATCAATCAAAAAGAGATGCTAGCTGTACAAAATGCCCTTATAGCTTTCAAGGACCTGTTGCATCCAGGACAACTACTACTAAAGACAGACAACACCAGTTATGTGGTACATAAACAAGCAAGGGGGCACTCACTCCTACTCCCTCTGCAGACTAGCCATGACCTTGTGGAACACAGCTATAAACTAT
>NC_056735.1:172683990-172686490 GCF_019279795.1 Protopterus annectens | reverse complement strand
CCCGCTCAAAGGGATCTAGCAGCTTTGGAAATTTCAAAACTGCTTGCAAAAGAGCAATTCAGCCAGTGCCAGCAGACCAACAAGGATCCGGAATCTACTCAAGGTTCTTTTTAGTTCCAAAGAAAACAGGGGACTGGAGATCGATATTGGATCTCAGTGTCTTGAACAAATCAGTCAAGAAAACAAGATTTCGGATGGTCACGCTGCAATCCATCCTTCCCCTTTTGGGCAAAGGAAACTGGATGTGCTCTATAGACCTTCAGGATGCGTACTATCACATAAAAATGAACAGACGCTCCAGAAGATTCCTCCGCTTCAGGCTGGGAACCAGTCATTTTCAGTTCAGGGCCCTGCCCTTTGGTCTCACCACTGCCCCCCGGGTGTTTACCAAATGCATGGCAGTGGTAGCTTCTCACCTGAGACAACAAGGATTCCAGGTGTTTCCATATTTGGACGACTGGCTCCTCACAGCTCCCACCAAGCATCTCCTTCTGATGGCCAGAGATTATACTTTTCGCGTTTGTCAAAAACTGGGTATTTCAATAAATTGCGAAAAGTCTGTTTTGTCGCCTTTGTCGTACTATTACCTACATAGGCAAATCTAGATACTATAAACATGTCTGCAAGGCTAACACATCAAAGGATATCAGACATTCACAAATTGGTATCACTCCTTCTCAACAACAACAGAATCAAAGCCAGGTTAGTTCTAAAGGTGTTGGGAATTATGGCAGCCGCCATACCTCTCCTTCCATTAGCCAGATACCACATGCGGATCCTTCAGTGGATGCTTTTTACTCAATGGTCATACCAGGAACTTCCAATGTCTCACACCATTGTGATCACGCAGGCGCAAAAAGCATCTCATGTGGTGGATGTCTTCCCCAGCTCCTGTCGGAAGACCCTTTGTTCCACCTCCTCCGGTTGCTACACTGACAACGGATGCCTCCCTGATCGGGTGGGGGCATTATCAGGGCAGGACAGTCCAGGGCACATGGCAACCAAACGAATGCCACTTGCACATAAATGTTCTGGAGATGAGAGCAGTGCTTTTAGCGTTGCAAGCCCTTCAAGACTCTCTTCCCTTGGGAACAATTGCAATCCAGACAGACAATATGTCTGTAGTGTGGTACATCAACAAACAAGGCGGAACCAGATCATACCCCCTGTGTCGAGAAGCACTCAGACTGTGGCAAATGGGCGATTTCTTCTCAGCGTTTTCTGATAGCAACGCACATCCCCGGGAAGTCCAATCATATTGCGGACAAGTTGAGCAGAGCTATTCTCATGCCTCACGAGTGGTCTCTGAAAGACTCTGTAGTGAGAGAAATTTTTCTCAAGTGGGGTCAGCCTTGCTGCGATCTTTTGCTACTCCCCAAAACAGCAAGTGCAGAGAATATTTCACTCTATTCCCTTTACCAGGCCAACCCAGCAGAGGCGCTCTAGTCCAAGTTTGGCCCGGGGACTTCTGTATGCATTTCCTCCTTTCCCACTGATCTCTCAAGTAATTCAGAAAGCTATCGCTCAGAAGGCCTCCTTGATCCTCATTGCTCCTTACTGGCCTCGACAAGTGTGGTTCCCCTTTCTACATCGTTTTCTCTTGAGCGACCTTGGAATCTGGACCTAGTTCCAGATCTTTTGATCCATCAGTCGGGTCAGTTTCATCGCTCCCTCCCTCTCTGAACCTCAGTGCTTGGTTCCTCCAGTTCCAACCGTAGCCAGGCTTCCTCAATTATCTCACTCTGTTAGAGATATATTGATAGCTTCCCATAAATCTTCCACTCGAAAGATTTATTTGAGTAAGTGGAAGCGCTTCTCATATTGGGCACAAGGAAAGGACATAGATCCTTTCAACGCTTCCATCCAACTAGTCCTTGATTTTCTAGCTGAACTCTTCCATGCAGGTTCATCTCCATCTACACTTAAGGTTCAATTGGCAGCTATTTCTAACTTCCATGTGGGTATTTCTGAATCTGCCCTAATGTCCCACAAACTTTGCAAAGCCTTTTTGAAAGGAGTTTTTCTTCTCAGACCTCCTATAAGAAATCCTCCTTCTCCTTGGGACCTAAATTTAGTTCTTGCTTCTTTGATTCTTTCCCTTTCGAACCTGCAGCTTCCTGTTCCTTGAAATTGTTATCATGGAAAACTCTTTTTCTGGTAGCTATTACATCAGCTAGAAGAGTTTCAGAGCTTCAAGCACTCAGTTGTCGTCCTCCTTATCTTTTGTTTCATAAGGACAGAGTATCCTTACGAACTAACCCATCCTTTTGCCTAAGGTGGTCTCGACATCAAATCTAAACCAAAGCATTGACCTCCCTGTCTTTTTTCCAGAGTATTCCAATAGGTCTGAACAAAATTACACTGCCTGGATGTTCATCGTCAATTGAGGTACTACTTGGATAGAACAAAACAATTCAGAAAATCTGATCAGCTATTTGTCTCCTATCACGGAAAGCAGAAAGGGACTTTCAGTTTCAAAGGTATCATTATCCAGATGGCT
>NC_056735.1:172666490-172676490 GCF_019279795.1 Protopterus annectens | reverse complement strand
CCTATCCCATGATGCTCTGCTGCCAAACTCCAAATCTAGTTTACCGCTGCAATGGATCACACGATCTTCTGAAGAAGCTCGGGCCAGTATTCTGTTTTATTATATATTTCTATATTTAGACTTTAATATCTATTAGGGATCTGATATTTACTTAGGCTTCACTTTTTCCTTTCTTTTTAGTGGTATTAGAGCAGGTAATCTAAGCTAGTATTTTGTTTTTAGTTTGGAGCGGTTTCCTCCTAGGCCGTTAGCCTTTTTTGATTTACACTTTTTGACCGGGCTCTGTCAAATTTAATACCCTAGCCCCTTATAGTCTGTATCGAGTGTTTGTTTTTCTTTCTATAGTTATTGCAGCTCAGGGATCTGAACTTCTAAGCGAGTTTTGTGGTGTTATTGGAACAATTTTTTCACAGTGTCAGAAAAGCAAAAATCTGGTTTCAAAAACTGTGACTGTGGACAAAAGATGTCCATCACGGAAAATCATAATTCTTGTGTTTATTGTTTGGGTCCGCTACATTTACTACATTTACAGGAGAACTGCTCTATCTGCCATTCCTTCAGTGGCAGGGTGTTATTAGAGAGGAGAAGGAAATTGGTAGACAGAGGACTGTTGAAATCGGACTTCCCAGATTTATTGGACAAGACTGACCAGACCTCCAAGTCCTCGAAGGGGTCAAAGTCGTATAAGGTGTCTTCAGAGCACAAGCCTTCAGCTCTCACTTGGTTGCTGGCTCCACAGCCTTCAGAGCTGTGCACGGAGATCTTACCTCGGAGTCAAGTCATTGTGTTGGTACCGGTATTTGGAGGTTTTGAAATCTCCGATCCTTAAGTCAGTGGCTTCTTCGGCTCTTTCGACAAGTTCTTCTGGTGCCCTTTCTGACATCGATGTGGACCGAGTGGTACAGAGACTTTTGGTGAACCCGGCCTTGGCCAAATTGCTTGCTGCTGCGACCCAGTTGGCTTTGAAGTCTACAACCCCTCCTTCCATGAGTTCTGCTCCTCCGAGGCCATTCGAGCCTTCGGAGCCAGAAAGAGAGGATCAGATAGTGGTGGAACACTCTGAGCCGAGGCCTGTTCCAGTGCTCTCGGCTCCTTCGACCTTGACTTGTTCGGTTTCGATCGAAGAGTCTCGGAGCCTACACGCTCTCACCGGTTCCGATGGGGGATTCCAACCAAATCTTTGGTTCTGACTCTCCCTCTCGGGGCTTCAACGCAGATGAGCTCTGTTCCGTCCTCTGATTCGGAGCCTGTGGTCTCGGCCCCTGGGAGGCTGCCGTCTTCTTCGTAACCGGCGGATTCCTCAGGTCGGGAAACTGGTGCCTTCGATGCCATGAGGAAGGTCATGTCTGCTAAGACCCTCACTTCTTCGGTTCCTTCCTCTTCCTCCCGTAAAGGGCCACGTTCTATCTCTACAACACTGGTTCCCACTAAGCGCCGAGACCCAGAGCCTCAGGTAACCCCATTGGGTGACCCCTGCTTGACCAAGACTTCACCAGACACCCCCACTGATGAAGTTGCCAGGAAAAGACTGTGTAAGAGGAGGCATTTGGATTCCCCCCAGGAATCCTTAACATCAGACACCGACTTGGAGGAATCAGAAGGGTCCCCACGGTCCTCCTTTGAGGATGTCTCTTTTGCAGACATCCTTGAAATACTAAGGCAGAGGGGTGACTGGCAGTCCCTTACCCTTAGAGAGGATGAGTTGGTGCTCCTGAAGGCTTTTGGGTCTCAGCCCTCCACCTCCTGGGTTACTCTGCCTTTTGGTGAATTAATGGACTTGATCGCTCGAAAGGCATGGTAGTCTCATGATTCTATGGAACCGGTCCCTCAGAGGCCCAACAAATGTATCACTTGCCCTCAGGATAAGTCATTTCTCTCAAAAGGGGTTCCCATTGATCCATGGTGTTGACGGCGGCCACCATGAAAGAGATGTCAGACACCTCTTCCTCTGTCCATCCTCCCAATAGAGTTTCCAGGACGATGGACAGATATGGGAAACACATCTTTAATTCTGCGACATTTGCAATGAGATCGCTTAACTATTTAACCCATTTTACCTGTCTTCAACGAGATCTCCTAAAAGAGCTTGGAGAATGCTCTACAGGCAACACAGGTGATGTTTTCTCCCAGAAAGTGACGGCACAGCTTAACACCTTTAATTCCATTGTAAACTCGTCCATGAGGCCCATTTCTTATGCAGCCGAGGGATCGAGCCGGGCTGTGGGATCAGAGATAGCTCTGCGGAGACAATCCTGGATGTGCTTATGCTCCTTAGCGGAAGCCCTCAAGTCTTCCTTCGTGAATACCCCATTTGATGGCTTTTCCTTGTTTGGGCCCAAAGTCAAGGAGACACTCACTAGGTTTGAGCAGGAAGGAAAGACTCTATTTGCTGTAGGACTCTGTTTTTGCACCCCCACTAGACCATACCCCAAAGGGCTGAGAGGTGGAAAAATGTGGTTCCGAAAGTCCCAAGGAGCTTTCCACAACACACGTAGTGAAACCCCGTCCAGGGGCAGAGGAGGGGGGGGATAATGGTAGATGCTGCCCAAGCAGCAGAGGTGGTCCGCAGAACCAGGGTGATGGGGAGCAGTTCCCTGGCAGTCCCTATCAGCGCTCCTGAGAGGAGGCCCAACCATCCTACTCTGGAGGCAGTCGGGGGTCGCTTAGCTTTATACCCAGACACCTGGCTAGGATTTACATCAGATTCCTGGGTAAAAAGCATAATCACCAGATGCTACATCATTCCCTTTCCAAAATTTTCTTTCTTTCGGACAAGAATATCTAACGTTCCACCCAGTCTGCGGAGTCTAGCAGCCGTAGAAATTCAGAGGCTGCTGGAAAAAAGAGTCATTCAGCCAGTCCCAGCACACCAAATATGATCCGGAACTTACTCCATGTTCTTTTTAGTTCCAAAGAAAACAGGGGACTGGAGGCCCATCTTAGACCTCAGCAATCTCAACTCCTTTGTCAAAAAGGAAAAGTTCCGGATGGTCACGTTTCAGTCGATAATCCCGTTTCTCGAAACGGGCAATTGGATGTGCTCGATAGATCTCAAGGATGTGTACTACCATATAAAAATTGCCAGGCCATCCAGAGATCACTTGCGTTTTTTGGCTGGGGGCCAATCACTACCAATTCCGAGCTTTGCCCTTTGGTCTCACTACAGCCCCCAGTGTTCAAATGCATGGCAGTTGTCGCGGCTCACCTGAGATGTTTAGGATTCCGGGTGTTTCCATATCTCGACTGGCTCCTCACCACCACCACCAGGCATCAACTGATTCACGCCAGGATTTACACTATCAGCCTGTACTCCCAGTTGTGCATAACCTTAAATTTCAAAAAATCTGCTTTTTCACCGTCTCAGCATATTTTCTTTTTAGGAGCAGATCTAGACACCACCACCGCCCTGGTCAGATTGCCTCAAGAACGAGTAATCTCTTTACAAAACCCGGTATCCTTTTTGTTGATGGAAAAGAAAGTCCCTGCATTCCAAGTTCTGAAGCTGTTAGGCACCATGGCAGCGACTCTCATAGCGGTTCCTCTGGGGCACATGCACATGAAGATACTCCAATGGTTACTCTTCACAACTTCCAATGTGTCACAAGATTCTGCTAACAAATACTTGCAAAAGGGGCCTCCTTTGGTGGTTGAACAGCCACCAAGTTACTGTAGGTCGTCCATTTGTACTCCCCCCTCCAACAGCCACAGTGACCATGGATGTTACCCTGATAGGGTGGGGGGAGAGGCTATGTCAGGGAAGAACTGTCCAAGGTACTTGGTCAGAGATGGAATCCAGTTTGCACATCAATGTCTTGGAGTTGAGAGCGGTGTTCCTGACGTTGCAACACTTTCACGACTCTCTACCTTAAGAGATGATTGCAATACAGACAGACAACATGTCAGTAGTCTGGTACATCAACAAGCAAGGGGGAACCAGATCCTACCCCTTATGCTGAGAGGCCTTCAGAATTTGGCAGTGGGCTGTATCCACCGGGCGCTTCCTGATAGCAATGCACATCCCAGGGTCACCCAACGTGATAGCAGACAAATCGAGCAGAGCCATTCTGTTGCCTCACAAGTGGTCCCACATGGAACAAGTGGTGGAAAGGATATTCCGCAAATGCGGCCAGCCTTGCTGTGACCTTTTTGCATCCCTGATGAATGCCAAATGCAGAAGCTACTTTGCCCTATACACACCACCGGGTGACATCCCAAGGGACGCACTCGTACACGATTGGCCCTCGGGTCTCCTATATACCTTTCCTCCATCCCCAAATTTTTAGAGAGACCAAAAGCCTGGGAAGGACTGTTATGTTGGCCTCTGCAGATATGGTTCCCCTTCCTTCAACAATACCAAGTGGAAGATCCTTGGGTTCTGGACCCCAGTGCCAGACCTTCTGACTCATTCGTCGGGAGTTCTTCACCCCTGTCTTGTATCCCTCAAACTGACAGCTTGGCTCCTCCACTTCCCAACCTAGCCAAGTCTCATGACCCGCGGTTCAGCATATTCTGTTTTTTCTTGCATAAGGTCTCCACCAGGAAACTATATAACAGTAAATGGAAACGATTTGGTCATTGGGCTTCTCAACATGGTATTGATCCCTTTATCGCCCTTATTCATAGCATTCTGGAATTTTTTACTTCACTTTTCCACCGTGGAGCGGCAGCCGCTACTGTAAGGGTTCAATTTGGCTGCCATATCTAACGTCCATGTGGGATGCGGAGGTTCTAACATTATGTCCCACAAATTATGTAAAGCCTTTTTGAAAGGGACTCATCACCTTCAACCCCTTATCGGACATCCAATTACTCCCCGGAATCTAAATTTGGTGCTGTCTTAACTCATGCTTCCCCCTTTTGAGCCTGCATCTTCTTGTCCGTTGAAGTTCCTTTCTTGGAAGACAATTTTCTTAGTGGCCATTACTTCGGCGCGTAGAGTTTCTGAGCTTCAAGCACTCTGTTAGGCCCCCATATTTGGTCTTTCACCCCGACAGGGTGTCTCTAAGAATAAATCCATCCCTTCTCCCGAAGGTCTGTTCCGAAGCAAACTTGAACCAGTCCATTGAACTTCCCACTTTTTTCAGGCATCATGCCAGTAAACTGGAATGCATGTTGCATAAGCTTGATGTTAATAGACAACTGAGATTTTATTTGGACAGAACAAAGGGATTCAGAAAATCAGATAAACTATTTGTTTCCCATGCAGACAATAAGAAGGGCCTTTCGGTATCCAAAGTTACGTTGTCCAAATGGCTTTCTGATTGTATCAAGTTTGCATATTCTTCATCCCATCAACCTTTAGAAAGTGAAGTGAAAGCTCCTTCTACCAGGGCTGTTTCTACATCCTTAGCTCACGCAGCTCGTTTACCTTTGGACACCATTTGTGCAGCTGCTGCTTGGTCGAAACCTCAAAAATTTATTACCCACTACAAAGTGGACAGGGCCTCCAGGGACAGGGCTTCCTTTGGTTCCACAGTTCTCAGGAATGTACTCCCATGAGCCGCCCAGGATTAGGGTGCTTGGGACGCTACCCACGTGTAAGAACAAACGGCGAGATTGAACAACTTCACATAAAGAAGTTATGTTCTTACCATAAAGTTCCATGTGAGTTGTTCATCTCGCCTTTGTTCTTGCAATCCCTCCCACCTTCACCCTCCCTGTTCTGGAAGAATGGGTATGGATGGTGGTCTGTTTGAGCTTACTAATATCCTCTTGTCAGCCGGGTTATCTTTTAACTAATTGTAAATAGTTGCTTTGTTATATTGGATTGCTTAGTTGTGTTTCTTGCTGGTTTTCAGCAAACTAGATCTGGGGTTTGGCAGCAGAGCATCATGGGATTGGGACTGTGTCTCGAGCTTCTAAGAGATCTAGAGCTTGGAAAGCGGCCGACTCGGAGCCGATGGATCAACTCCGAACCACGTGTAAGAACAACAGCAAGATGAACAACTCACATGGAACGTTGTGGTAAGAGCATAACTTTTCTTTTCACCTGTGCGTCTGTGATTTCCAGGACACTACACTTTTCCGGTATTGTTGTGGACCCTGTTGGGGGTGAGAGGGGGCTGAAGTTTACACTGAAATCTATCTGCCAGGATGTTGGCAATATCAGTGGGTTCAGTATATTTTGTGCTATTTTGCACTAGCTCAGAGCATATCTGCGTGTTGCCACTTAGATTCTTTACATAGCTAAAGAAGGCTTTGTGGTTATCTTTCGAATCCTTGGCTATTTTTCTTTCGAAATTAGCCTTGGAGGAATTTTTGAGGGATCTTAGTTTCTTACTGATACTGATCAGGGATGTCTTTCTTTCTTGGGATTTGCTTTTTTTCTGAACTAGTTTCCTCCTCCTATTGTATAGCCTGTTTTATGGCAAGGGTCCACCAGATTGGTTTCCTTCTCTTAGGTGAGTGAGTCTTGGTTTTGCTAGGGATGGCACAATCCATGCATCCTTGTAGGTGCTCATAGAGTGCATTTCTAAAGGTTTCTCAATGTTGGGCAGCATTGTCCTTTAGCGTGGGGGCTGTGAAACTTACCATCTCTGTCTTAAGTAAGGTGAAGTTTGCTTTAGAAAAATTTTTTACTATACTTTTTTTTAGTTGGGGGTGGAGGTGCGGTGTGGACATCCAGAGTGATTAGTTTATGGTCTGATCTAACCAGTGATGGGTTGACCTCTGGTGTGGAACACCTGTCGCGCATGTTGATGATGACCAGGTCCAATATGTATTCACCTCTGGTAGGGGAGTTTACCAGCTGATCCAGGGCATTTGAGATGATAAATGCCAGGAAGCGCTGGACCTGGGAGTTTGTACTTGAGTAGTTTTCCCAGTTAATGGTAGGGTAATTGAAATTGCCCAATATCAGGGTGTTCGGTAGGACCTTCATGTTTTCCAGTGTCTCCAGAAAGGCTGAGTGATGGTCCTGGGTCATGGAGGGTGGTCTCTAGCAGGCCACAATGTGCATTTCAGATTTGCCTGATGTTAGTTGCACATGGATGATCTCATAGGGATCATGCTGCGCCACTAACCTGGAGGTGTAGGTATCCTTGATGCATATGGATACACCCCCTCCTTTTGTGTTTCGGTCCATGTTCTGTGGCCGAAATGTGTGGTATGAGTTGTAGCCCGGTAGTGCTGAGATGCTCTGTGGAGCCTTGAACCAGGTTTCAGTTACTGCACAGATGTCGATGCTCTCCACACTGAGGAGTGCTTCGAGCACATGCATTTTGAGATTTAAACTCCTGGCATTGAGTAGCATAACCCTCATTTTTTTATTTGTGCTGTTTACGGAGGTGGGTTTGACTTTTGAGCCTTGCCTAAAAAAGGCACTATGGGGGCAGCAAGAGCCTTGGTCAGTATTCGAAAGCCTATGGGTGACAGGTGCAAAGGTTGTGAAGCAGCGAGGCCTGTCGAGCATGTCGTCCCAATGCTGTCAGACACTGGATCCCCTTTGAATGACACCAGAAGCTTAGCCAATTGTGGAAATTTATCATTTTTTTCTTTATACTGCAGTATCATTCTTGGTGAGGGCCGGATGCTACTCAGGGTCATACCCGCCTGGGCTGCATGATCAGAGAGCTCTTCCATGTCTCTTTTCATGTAGTCCAGGGAGGTACGTCTCACGTCATTCACACCAACATGAACAATGACAGAGTCATATTTGTACTTGTTCTGGAGTGACCTGAGTGCTTGTGTTATGTGGCGGATTCTGGCTCCCGACAGGCAGCTAACAGGAGCCTTCTCCTTGTCCAGCCTAGTGAGTAGGATGTCAGTGTGCCTGACTATAGAGTCTCCTATTACTAGTGTGTTAGGTATGTTATTTCGCCTTAAGGGCTGTGATTGTGCGACACACTGATTTCGTGTTTTATGTGTTGTCTGGTTTGTGATGGGAGGTGCAGGTTTTTTGGGTGTCTGCTTTGGAGGTCTGTGATGCTTTTGCAGGTTTTTATTTAGAGCCTCTGAGTAATATTTCATGTATTTATGTGTATTTTTTACCAGTGCTGGTTTTGTATGTCTTTGTGAGGCTGGGTGTGTGGTGCAAGTGTTAACCTTCGCCTCATGACTGCTTGTTCCAGTCTTGGGTGGAGAGAGTTTAGCCTCCAATTTAGCTATATAATTGCATCTCTCGCATATGTTAATGTTTTGTTATAGGAGGAGAGGGTTGTCTGTGTACATGAGGCAGTTGTAACATTGCCTCAGGATACCCAGGTTCATCAGCTGGACTGGATAGTATACTTGTAATTGCCCTTTGGTCATGTCTGAATAGTAGGGTGAGCTGCTTAGTCGCTTGGTTGGTGAGGCGTGAATAATGAGCCTTGCCCTACTGGGCAATCAAGTGTCTGGGTATATTAGTGCTTGCTATTATGTCTGAGCAAGTGCTGGACTGTAGGATGCTTTTTAAGTGCTTAGGTTAAGAGTTAGATTACTTTCAAGGGAAAAACTGAAGAGGAGACTTGGTGGAGCCGGGATAAATTTAGTCCTAGCTACCCGGCGCTGGCCGGACGTGCAAAACCATGCAAACGCAATTTTTACAGCAGGGAAATGAAAAGAGAGAGAAACTGGCCCAAAATGGCCCACAAACTACTAACTTCTGGGCTGGAACCACTCCTCCAGGGACAGATGTCTGCTCAAAGCTCCCTCTCTCACAGTTGAACAGAGAACCCTCCCTCTAGCCAAGTAAGGTATGGGCAACTCAGAAAATTGTAACCGCCCTGAATTCAGCACTAGTCTGAAAACTGGACTATACTAGGTTAGAAAGGTGGGAAACCAGGAAAAATTATTTTTAAAAGATAAGGCAAAAACATTAAGAATACACTTAAAAGAGCTTTAAACGACTACAAACAGTAAAAAAAAATACACTTAAAACAGCTTTAGATAACTACAACCAATCCGAAAAGGCTTTTAAACAAATTACCCAATTAACCAGTAAAAAAATCTAAAAACTGAGCCCTGTTCCTCTAGTCTTCAATCAGACAAGTTCTAACTGCACACTCCTGCCACTGGGGTGCAGGGAAACCTTCTCCAAAAAAGAAGGCCTGGATTAGTGCTCAAGTTATACAAACAAAGCTAGATTCAGCAGCCCTGGATCTAGTCTATGCTACAGCAAAAAACAAGGCGCACTAATTTCAGTAAGAAACAGTTCAAATATGCAAGCACTATAAGCCTTTAACCAGAAATTCCCAGCTCAGAAGGGCAGAGTCCAGCCTCTCCTCCCTCAAGAGTGCAGACCACAAACCTTCTTAATGTAAAATAACTGGCCTGAAGCCCAAGTGCTTAAACCAGAGCTAATACACTTTTAGAATAACAGACACTGAGCCTTGAATCAGCAGTTCCCAACTTAGAAGGATGTGAGCTACCTGTCCTGCCACAACAGTCCAGACCACAAGCCTTCTTAATGTAAAACAACTGGTCTGACTCCCAAGTGCTTAAACCAAAAGGCTTCGAATGATAGCTACACCAAGCAGTAATAAATACAATTGAGTACTTTTACGATGACGCAAAAGCAAAATAAAGTAGGAAGAAACACAAGTACAGTAAAAGCAGATGAAAAAAACTGCAATTTTTTTTTTTTTTTTTTTTTTTGTTAGTGAGCAAATGAGATGGGCCCAGGAGGAGTATCCAAATGCAAATTTACAAGAGGGGGCGGGCAGTTTCAAAGCCACCAAGATTAACACCAAAAGAAAAGCAGGGAGGGTGGATGAGGAACTAACTGAAAAAACAGAGCCACAACTTCCAACAAGATAGTATTCAATGCAACACAAATAAATCAATTTAAATGCTGTAATATTTGAACAAACTGCGGATAAAGATTTACTTAAATTCCAACAACCAAGTACAAAAACAAATGACCAATAAAACAAAATCCACAGTCGAAAGCACAGTGAAAAAGAAACCCAGTCAGCAATAGCGTACAAATCCTTTAATTTCCGCTTTCGTCACAAGACTTCCTCAGAATACAAAAAAACGCATAGATGACACTCTTAAATACTTAACACTAATTGTAAAC
>NC_056735.1:172468990-172661490 GCF_019279795.1 Protopterus annectens | reverse complement strand
AGGACGTCTGCCTTTGGAGGATTGGGTCCTGGTTTTATTTGGGATTGCATGATCCATGCATTCCTGAAGGTGTTCATAGAATGCGTTTATAAAGGATTCTGCGGTCTGGGCCATATTTTCCACAGGCCCGGGGACTTTGAAGGATTCCACCTTGGTTTTGAGGAGTGTGAAATTTGCTTTATATAAGTTTTTCACTGTGGTTTTCAGGGCAGGGGGTGGATTCGAGATGTGAATATTCAGTGAGATTAATTTATGGTCTGATCTTACCATTGAGGGATACGCTTCTGGTCTGGAGCATAGAGTCCCCATGTTGGTGATGATCAGGTCCAGTATGTTTTCCCCTCTTGTGGGAGTGGTAACAAGTTGTTCCATAGCATTTGAGTTTATAAATTCTAGTAACCTTTGGGTTAGGGTGTTGGAGCTAGAGTAATGCTCCCAGTCTATGTTTGGGTAGTTGAAGTCGCCCAATATAATGGTGTTTGGAGAGACCTTCATATTTTCCAGTGTTCTCAGGAAGGCCGAGTGGGGTTCCTGGGTTTGGGAGGGTGGTCTGTAGCAGGCTATAAACTGGAAGGCAGTTTTACCCACTGTTAGTTGCACATGGATAGTCTCTGATGCTTCGTGCTGTGCCACCAACCTGGAGGTGTGGCTATCTTTGACGAATATTGATACTCCCCCTCCTTTTGTGGTTCGGTCTAAGTTTTGGGGCCGAAAAGCATGATATGAGGTATAACCTGGTAGTGCTGGGGTGCTCTCGGGAGCCTTGAACCAGGTTTCTGTTACTGCACAGATATCGATGTTCTCCATGCTAAGGAGAGTTTCGAGTGTGTGCATCTTGAGGTTTAGACCTTTGGCGTTGAGTAGCATTACTCTTGGTTTCTTATCCCTTGTGATACCTATGGAGGTGGGTTTGTCTTTTGAGCCTTGCCTAAAAAAGGCACTATGGGGTTAGCAAGAGCCTTTGCCAATATCCGAAATCCCAGGGGTGACAGGTGCAAGCCGTCCCTAGCGAAGCATCATATCATCCCAGGCTGACAGGCATTGGATCCCCTTTGAATGACACCAATACTTAAGCCAATTGTTGACATTGATCATCTTGTCTTCATATTGTGGCATTATTCTTGGTGAGGGTAAGATGCTACTCAAGGTCAGGGTCATACCGGCCTGGGCTACATGCTCAGAGAGCTCCTCTATGTCTCTTTTCATGTAGTCCAGGGAGGTACGTCTCAGGTCATTCACACCAGCATGGACAATGACTGAGTCATATTTGTACTTGCCTTGGAGTGACCTGAGTGCTTGTGTTATGTGGCGGATCCTAGTGCCCGACAGGCAGCTCACCGTGACCTTCTCCTTGTTCAGCCTGGTGAGTGGTATGTCAGTGTGCCTGACGATAGAGTCACCTATTACAAGTGTATCAGGTGTGTTGTTTAGCCTTAAGGGCTGTGACTGTTCGGCACACTGGCTTTGTGAGCTATGTGTTGCACCTGTTTTGTTTTGGGGTAGCCTTTGCTTGGGTGTCTGCTTTGGAGGTCTCTGCTGCTTAGGCAGATTTTTATTTAGAGCCTCCGAGTATGTTTTTATGTGTTTGGTTTGCTGTCGTGGTAGGTCTTTGTGGGACTGGAATTGTAGTGAGTGTGGTTTCCTTCTCCTCCTGACTGGTTTCGTCAGTACTGAGTTGAGAGAGCTTAGCCTCCAGTATGGGTATATGGTTGCATCTCTCACATGTGTTGGAATTTGTTGGGAGGAGGAGAGGGTTGTCTGTGTACATGAGGCACTTGTAATATTGCCTCAAGATTCCCAGATTCACCAGCTGGACCGGAGAGGAGATTGACGACTGACCCTTGGACATGCTAGAATAGTATTGGGAATTCCTTTATAATTGAAAAAAAAGGGCCAGTGGGGAACAAGGTACTCGAGGGGAGTTTGTGAGGGTGTAGTGCTTTTAATTTTTTAGTGCTGACTTATATAATTGCTTTAGTGAGCAAGTGCCAGGTATCTTAAATGCAATGTGTTACAGGTAACTTAAATGCAAAAACAGTAACTTTCTTTCAAGTGAAACAAGGAAAAAAGTACAGTAAGCAATGCAGATATCACTAGGGATCCACAGAAGCGCTGAAAAGCCATGTTTTAGGTGGAATTAGCGTTTTAGGGAAATAACAAGCAAACAAGCATACAAACAATGCTAGATTCAGCGGGCCTGGATCTAGTCTATGCTACAGCAAACAAGGTGTACCAATTTCAATAAGAAACAGTTCAAATATGCAGGCACTATAAGCCTTTAACCAGAAATTCCCAGCTCAGAGGGGCAGAGTCCAGCCTCTCCTCCCACAAGAGTGATGACCACGAACATTCTTAATGTAAAATAACTGGCCTGAAGCCCAAGTGCTTAAACCAGAACTAATACACTTTTACAATAACAGACACTGAGCCCTCAATCAACATATCCCAACTTAGAATGATGTAAGCTACCTGTCCTGCCACCACAGTGCAGGCCACAAACCTTCCTAATGTAAAACAACTGGTGTGTGTGTGTGTGTGTGTGTGTGTGTGTGTGTGTGTGTGTGTGTGTGTGTGTGTGTGTGTGTGTGTATATATGTATATATATATATATATATATCATGCCTTTATCATAATCAGTTACCAGTTGTGCATCCAAATGTTTTTATTTATGAAAAATACTTTTAGGAATAATTATTTAGATTTTTCTAGTTTGCACTCCTTTTTGTGCACATTAACTAAACTCGCAATTTGCTTGATGCTATTTTTGCTGAAGTAGCAGGCGCTCAGCATATCAAGTTCCAACCCATTCTCTTGCCTGGTTTTCAAAATATGACACTGGTACCCCATCAGCATGTAAATAGCTTAGTTTTCTGCTTCCCATTTGTAGAGATTTGCAGAATATTAGTGAATTTATTACTAACAACTGGGCCGTGATTGCTAATGACAGGGAACTCATCAGAGTACTAGGCAATGCACCTGGTTTCTGTGTGAAACGCACTCAAACTTTGATGCATTTCTTTGAGAATAGAAATGTTCTTATTGGACAGTCCAGCAAATGCAGCTACCCCATTGGGTATGTTTATCTGTGGCCATTGTGTGATTTGTGATTTTATTTACAGGGGCCACAGCTATTTCTTTACACATTGCAGATATCTACCAGTTTTTAAAAACTTCTAGAACTGTCATTCCACTTTTGTTGTTTATGTTGCTTTCTCTGATGCCTGTAAAGCATCCTACATTGGTAAGACTTGCAGGCGACTGTCGGTCCTGGTGAAAGAACATCTTGCTGTGGTGTGGTCTAGAGATGTGCACAGTGCTTTGGGAAAACGCAGTTTGTAATGTCCTGCCTTCTCCAAATTGTTTTTTTTTTTTTTTTTTGTGTGTTGGAAGAAGTGGACAATGTCTTTGGTGATCGTGATTCTTATTTGGAACTTAGAAAATTAAAATAGCAGCTTTTTTCATTGCAGAAACTGCCGCTGGTTTAAATGAAAATATTAATGTTTCCAGTGCTTGCGCTGGTATGTTTAACCACGGCTAGCCTCTTGCTGGTGTTTGTTGATTGCTTTTTACAACTTTATTGCTTCACTTGATTGGGTTTCCTGGATCTGCGGTGTTGTCATGCTTAAGTTATTTTTTTACTGCATTTAATGCCTTACTTTCTGAGTTTTCACTTTTGTCCGTTCATTAGTATCAGGACTTCATCAGAACTAAAGCTGTCAACACGTTTTTGGTCTCCAGTGTCCTTATTTATTTATTTATTTATTTTTGTAAGTAGCCTAGAAGGTTTTTTTTGGATGTTTTTCTGTAAGTCTAATCTGTGTATAAATGTATCTAATCTATATATCTATCTATCTGTATATCTAATATATATATATTTATATATATATATATATATATATATATATATGTGTATATATATATATATATATATATCTAATACTTATATTTGCATATAGATATATATATATATATATATATATATATATATATATATATATATATATATATATATATATATAAAACTAATATATATGTAATTTGTATATATTATTTATATATATATATATATATATATGTGTGTAATTTGTATATATAACATATATATATATATATATGTATATGTATATACATACATCGTTCTTTTGGTTTTGAAGTCTGATTCCCTTCCTTCTTAAGTTAGACAACCTGATTTTTATGAATATGTAAAAATACTACTACTGCTTTCTCTTGCAAACATGATCTGGTTAACTTAACCGGTGCATCATGGGATAGGGGTTAGCCTCAAGCCATTGGAAGCTCTCGAGCTTTTGTATTAGACCGAGTCGCAACCAATTTTTGGTTCCGAACCCAACCAGCAAGAATATAGGTGAGATGGACAACAAACATGGAACGGTATGGTGAGTACATGACTTGTTTCCATTTCTGATTCAAACCTGTGCAAACCAGTATCTAAATTTACTTTGGCCAAATGGTTAACTGGTTGTAATACCCTTCATCATAAAGTTCGGCGTAGCTTTTCCAAAACCATCCAGACCCCACTACACCAGATCTATGGCAATTTCATCAACCATTTTGTTCAGAATTTCTTTGGATGATATTTTTACAGCTGCAGTGTGGGCTAAACCCTTTACTACTATTGCTCATTACAAACTGGATCTGGTCTGTAGGAGATGAGCAGCCTTTGGCTTGGCAGTGCTGCTCAGTATACTTAGGGTCCTCCCGGGATTTAGGTGGGTCCCATTTACATTGTTGAATGGGTTGTTAACCAAACGCCCTTTGATTGTCACATAAATGGCTGACTACCAAAACTTTGAACAGCCAAGTAAGCAAATTTTTTCCCAGGGGAAAATCGCTTTGCCGTTATGAGGAATTTTCCCTCTCCTCCACTGTAGTGCAATCTTGGAGTTGGTATATTTAGTTGCGGGGGGGCCAACTCCCCCGTCTTCTTAGGGTTTGACGATTTGTTTTTTTGTTGGCCAAGCGATTTTTTTTCCATGAGAAAAAAATAGCTTATTTGGCTGTTCAAAGTTTTGGTCTTTCAGTATTTGTGCCGATCAAAGGGTTTTCGATGAACAGCCCTTTCGACAACGTAATATAAACCCATTTTGGTAGCTGGCTACTATTTCGCAACAGTTGAGGAATGAATGGAATTGGACATCAGATTAAAAAGTTATGTACTCCTCATAATGTTCCATCTGTGTTGTCCATTTTTATTATTCCTCAACTTCCCACCTGTCGCTTTCGTGTTGGTACACGAATAAACGAGTCTTCATGGGTTCTGTTTAAGAAGCTTTATTCTATACAAACACATCACTGTAAAGGCTTATTTGACTATGACTAAGCAACTTGTATACAAACTAACTGCTGCAGTCATACATACTCACACACTGGCTGCTTCTACAAAATGGCACTAGGGATTACACGTGTCTGGACTTTATACTTACATGTGCAGCCTTTCGTGCTTCCAAAAGATATAGCACACACACGCTGCACTGTGATCTACACCACCCACCTATCCTCTCTCTTTTCTACTGCTGTTGAGATTGAAGAGTTTTGGAGGAACTCTGTTCCTTGTTTGAGCTCCATCTGCCATTCTTTTATTATTTCTTACTGCTGTATTAGTCTTATGGGTAGCAAACAAGATCTGACGTATGTTTGGTTGGTGGGTCATTCTGGGTAAAGGGATGAGCTTGAGTGTTCAAGATTGTACGATTTGGAAGAAGTGGCCGAGTTGGATCCGAGGGTTTATCTGAACCCAATAGTTGAGGAAGAGTGAAAATGGACAACATAGATTGAATGTTATGGTGAGTACGTACATTTTTATTTATAAGGAATGGGAAGAGATTGAGGGTTGGGAAAAAAGTTAATTTTACCCTGTAGCCAAGGAAGGTTGTCACTGCCAAACCTAAAAGACTGTTTTGTAGTGACCTGTTGATATTTGTTTACTTCATGCAAATGCAAGGTTGCATGCCTAAATGGAATAACATTGGTTAACAACAATGGAAAAATCTTGGGGCGAGAGAATGTTTTCGGCATGAGTTAGATAACAGAGAATGAGATAATTATATGGAATATTACATATCTAGAATAGCAGAGAAAACCATTAACACCAAATATTTTAAGTAATTGAAAAAAAATGCTGTCAGTAGGATTCCTCCATTAGGCAAGTAGAGGGGCAAGAGAAGACTAGGTGAAATTCGAAGAAACTGGCCAAGGAGCCTACTTTCTAGTTGAGGTAGATTTGAACTGAAACTCCTGTTGATTTGGAGAAGGCAAAGCGAATGCTTAAACCTCTCTGATATTGAATGGTTGCCATTTCTAGCATTGGTAGAGGAATATAAAAAAATGAGGAGAGAAAGATGAGATGTGCAGGAACCACCAGAATTAGTTAGCTTTATAATTTAGCATAGAACTCCTGTAAGTAATGTGAAAAACATGACCAGTAAGGGCTATATTTTATGGTCAAGTAGTCAGCATTAAGGAAGCTTGAGTGAAAAAACTGGATGGATAATTATGTAGTGGGTGGAGATTTGTTAAGCATATAAGGACACAATCAAGTCAAGCCACTTTGAAATATTCTGCTAGAATGCTGATGGAGGTCTGATCTTATGGGAATGTGCAAGGTTAGGAGAGTTTAAGCAAGCAGTTGAAGAGGTAGCTGATGGTACCCTTAATGCATAGAGTTGTGCAGATCATCACAGTATTATTTATTTATTTATTCATTCCAGTTTGATGACTGGGGAGGTCCACTTGGCTTAGGGAGCCTGTTTTCAGTGGAGGCCCGGGGAGAAAAGCTCCAACAGTACATAGTTACATGAATAATTACTAAGAAACTTTGCATTACTGACAAATAAACAGGTAGCATTCATAAAGAAACAAAAAATTACAATTTTGTTTAGGTGTAAAAGACAGGCAATGGCCTTGAGGCTGGATTTTACAGTATAGTTATTTATACATAATACAAATGAGCAAGGTTAGCTAGGTGAGAGGTTAACCAGGAATAAAAGTGGAGAAGACCTTGAGAGGTATAAGGTGAAGAGTACAGTTGCATTTCCTGTTTGAGTAAAGGTGAGAATGAATTAGAGTTTTAAAGTTTTCGAGTTGAGATCACTAAAAAAAAATTAAAACTATAGCTAAAGATAAGTGGTAACATAAGAACCAGTACAGATGGAACTAAGTCAACTGGTTTAACACGTGTACTAGAATACACATTTACAAGCATTATGATTAAACATATTGCTCTAGAGACAGATGTGCAATACTGTTTCAGGTTATTATAATGTGATTTTAAATATAGGTACTAGGCTAGAAATGACTGTATAAATTAGGGAAGAAGGATTTGGGAGAGAGGATGTGAGGTCAGTATGTGTCATCCATTAAGTGCACCACACATGCAGATTGCACGGTCTGTATTAAGCAAGGTTGTTTTGATTTTGCTGTGAGAGATTAAATAAACTGTGTTTTTTACATACCTACATATATGCATAAGTAAATGAAGCTTGCTTTGGAATGTCTCTGGATGATTGTGTTAATGCTAGAGGGTTATAGAGGAAGCATTGGAGTTGATATTAAAAAGTTGTAGCTTAAGAAGCCATCAAGGTTTAACTAAGAAGATTGTAAGCAGCTAAATATTGAGAAGCGAATGTATGTGGATCATAGGAGAAACTGGTGAAAGCAGAATTTGTGAAAAGGCGACAAAATAGATAGACACAAACCGATTAGGGATTAACATGTTTTGAATGAGGGTAAACCCATTGGTTACATATATTAGTGGAAGAATAGAGGTAAAAAGAATTCAAGAAAATATGACATGTTTGAGGTGAAGGGCAGGCAATGAATCGTATAGTTTAGGTCATTACAGGAAGTGAGAGAAGGGGGAGCTTGGGAGATGCCTTTCTTCAGAGGATACATTGTGGCTTTTAAAGGAAAACTCCATGCTGTAACTCCGGTATCTGATGATGTCCTTTTTATTCTTCCTCTATCCATGATTTTGGATCTGATCCTTGGATCTGACTTTGCCACATATTCCAGACTTCAGATCCAGGTCTCGAGCTCCTCCCTCTACCTATAATGCACAATTTCATCCCCGTTACCTCAGATCTCGATTGCTGGTATTGCGAACAAACAGTTCCTCTCTCTCAAGTTATAATAGCGTGGTTTTGTCAATTAGTTTATTTCCATTTGTGTACTAAGCATGTCCACTGGGCCAAAAAGTACCCATTTTTATCATTCATCCATGTTTAGCTTTTAAACTAATCTAAACCTTTTTTACTACCTCCCTCTTAATTATTTTTCGTAGGTGTTTAGGAACTTTTCACTCATTTTTCTGGATCTATCTCATTTCTACAACTCTGCTGAATAGTAAATGTTAAGTTGTCTATCTTGCGTTCGTTCTTGCTGGTAGGGATCGGAGCCGATCCTCGGCTCCGACTCGGCCATCTTCAATAGCTCGAAAGCTGTTTACTGGCTCGTGGCTACCCCTTATCCCATAATGCGTAGCGATAGCTACCCAGATCTTGTTTGCCGCTTCAGCTGCGAGGTGTCATTTTTCTGGCTCAGGCTTGTATAGAGTTTTTTGTGTAATTTTTTCACTAGAATTTAACTTTTCTAGTTTTTATTATTAGCGATAGTTTTGTCTCTGTGTTAGATAACTGTTTAGCTTATAGTATCCCTTTCCTTTTTTGGTAGAACTCGTTTAACTTAGAGAGTTCTCCCCCTACCTCTTCTTGTCGGGTTAGCCGATTAAGTTAGAGGCTTTCCTTCTACTTGTTCTTATAGGCTAGCCATTTAAGTTAGAGGCTTTCCTACTATCTTTAAAAAAAAAAAAAAACTTTAGCTATAGTCTTTCTAGTAGGTATAATGTGCTTATTGTTACTGCTTATTGTTATTACTGTTGTAATTGTTTTTTTCCTTCTACTGTTAAGAATGTCAAAGGAATCCAAGGTTTCTGGGCTCAACAAGTGTGACTCATGCTGTCAGAAAATGTCTCTGACAGATGGGCACACTTCTTGCGTCTATTGTCTAGGCGCTGTGCACCTGCAGGACTCTTGTTCTATTTGCCATGCCTTTAGTCCAAGAGTCCTGCAGGAGCGTAATAATAAGCTTATTCTTAGGGGTCTTTTAAAACCCCAGGATTCACCGGCCAAGAGCTCACAGCCTGTGAAATCCCCTAAATCCACTAAGCCGTCGGCTCCAAATTCGGAGACGTCTTCAGTTCGGGATTTACCTTCTACATCAGTTCCGGCTGACACCGACAAGACAATCTCCCCATTGGCTCCATCAGAGGCTTTGGAGCCACAAGAGGCTGAGTTCCCCTTCACTAGAGTCTGTGCATTTGGCTCCTCGGTCTCCTTTACTTCAGAGCAAGCGTAGTCACCGATCCTCTCACTTCTCTTGATCCTCTAGACTGTCGGACCATGATGTAGAGAGAGTGGTCAGTAGGTTGCAAAAGTCGCAGGCACTAGCCAAATTGTTGTCCAGCCCTCCTCAGCAGGTATCGGCTCCGTCCACTTCCCTCGATGTTCCTCCTCCGACTCTAATGAGTTTGGAGCCGGAGTTCGTTGGGATTCGAGTAGTGGAACCGTTGGCTCCGATAACTCTATCTCCTTCGGTTCCGATGTCGGCTCCAATTCCCTCAGTGGTACCTTCCATCGTAGGATCTGGCCGCCGGGACTCCCTTGTCGGCTCCGAGGGGGCAAGTGGCATCGGACCCTTGTCCGACCCAGTTCTCCCTCTCGGAGCTTCGGCGCAGGTGAGCTTGGCTCCTGCATCGGCCCCAGAGCCGTCTCCCTCAGTGCGGAGAAAGATTCCTATTTCTTCGGAACAGGAGCTTTCTCTGCATCATGGCAGGGACGCCTTTGATGTCATGTGGAGTGTGCTGTCCCCTGAGTCAGCTCCTCTGGCTCCATCCCCTGTAGTGCCTGTGTCAACCTCTGCCCCTCCTCCAGACCCTAAGCGTAGGGAACCGATGCTCCAGGACACCCCATTGGGTGTTTCCTCCTCTTCTGTGGCCTCTCCTGATCACTCAGAGGAGACCTCTTGGAAGAAAAAGTGTAAGAGGAAGCACATTGACTCCCCCGAGTCTGTCACTTCTGATACAGACTTAGATGATTCGGAAGGGTCCCCGAGATCCCCCTCTGAAGATGTTTCCTTCTCGGACATCCTAGAAATGCTTAAGCAGAGGGGGAACTGGAATCCCCTAGCTCCTACCGAGGATGAGTCTGTATTTCTGGATGCCTTTGATTCCCGACCTTCCACCTCCTGGGTGTCTCCGACTTTCGATCCACTTATGGCAGTGGTGGCTTGAAAGGCTTGGTCAGCTCTGGATACAGTGGAACCAACTCCGAGGAGACCTAGTAAATTCATTACAGCACCCCAGGATAAGCAATTCCTTTCGAAAGGTGTTCCTGTTGATGCCATGGTGGTAGCAGCAGCCACCAAAAAAGAGTTAGCGGAGACCTCTTCTTCTGTCCAACCCCTAACAAGGAGTCTAGGATGATGAACAGATATGGGAAGCGAACGTTCACTTCAACGACCTTCTCTATGAGGTCAATGAACTACCTATGTCATTTTACCTGACTTCAAAAGGATCTCCTTAAAGAGCTCGGAGATACCCTTCAAGATCCTACAGCTAAGGGAGCACAAGCCAAGGTAGCTTCCCAGGTAGCGATGCTTAATTCTGTTAACTCCTCCATGAGGCTCATTTCCTATGTAGCCGATGGGGCGAGTAGAGCTGCAGGTACGGGTGTGGCCCTTAGGAGGCATGCATGGATGCGGCTGTGTAACTTTGCAGAACCCTTTAGAGCATCCTTCACCTACACTCCCTTTGATGGTTCCTTTCTTTTTGGACCACAGGTGAAAGACACTTTGACTAGGTGTGAGCAGGAAGGCAAGAATCTCTCTGCCGTGGGACTCCGTTTTTCCACTCCCTCTAGACCGTACCCCAAGGGTCAGAAGAGTGGGAAGATGTGGTTCTGTAAATCTCAGGGAGCCTTGCCTGACACACATAGTGATTTTTTCTCCAGAGGCAGAGGGGGACACAATAATAATAGACGCCGCCCTCGTGGCAGAGGGGGTCCTCAGAACCAGGGCAACAGAGAATCCTTCTCTGATAAGCCCTCCCAGCATCTTGCCCAGCTGCTCACCTCTGGAGGCAGTCGGGGGAAGACTTTCGCTGTACCCATAAGCCTGGCAAAGTTTAACACAAGACAAGTGGGTACGGTCCATTACATCCGGAGGTTACAAAATTCCCTTCCAGCAACCCCCTTTACAGTCAAGGAAGACCCTTCCAGATGTTCCACCCAATCTGAAGGAGCAAGCAGTAGTAGAAGTTTCAAAACTGTTAGAAAAAAGAGCCATCCAGGAAGTCCTGGCAGACCAGCACAGATCCGGAACTTACTCAAGGTTCTTTTAGTACCAAAAAAGACAGGGGACTGGAGAGCGATTCTGGATTTCGGCAGACTGAACAGGTCTGTGCATAGAACAAAGTTTCGGATACAGTCCATTCTACCCTTTCTGGGTCAGGACAATTGGATTTGCTCGATAGATCTTCAGGACGTGTACTACCATATAAAGTTGGACAGGCGCTCCAAGAGATATCTTCGCTTCCGGCTGGGGGCCAGTCATTATCAGTTCAGAGCTCTGCCCTTTGGTCTCACCACAGCCCCCAGGGTGTTCACCAAATGTATGGCAGTGGTCACGGCTCACCTGAGGCATCAAGGATTCTAGGTGTTTCCATATCTAGACGACTGGCTCCTTACTGCTACCATCTGGCATCAACTCATACAAGCACGGGACTACACAATCGCAATCTGCTCCCAGCTCGGCATTACAATAAATTTCGAAAAATCTGCCTTGTTGCCCTGTCAATCTGTCACTTGCATAGGAGCAGACTTAGACACAAGGGATATGTTTGCAAGGCTACCACTAGAAAGGGTGTCTGCAATCCGTCAGCAGGTACAGGTTCTGATACAGAGCAAAAGGATAAAAGTCCTTCAAACTCTGGGTTCCATGGTAGCAGCCATTCTCCTAATCCCACTGGCGCACTTTCATATGAGAATTCTTCAGTGGCTTCAGTTTACACAGTGGTCTTTCCAAGAGCTACCCATGACTTGCATGATCATGATCACGGATGCATGCAAAAGGCATCTTTCTTGGTGGATGGTCTCCCCACTAGTTACTCAGGGCAAACCTTTCATACAACCCCCTCTGGTAGCCACAGTGATGACAGACGCCTCCCTGATAGGGTGGGGGGGGGCATTATCTGGGCAGGACAGTCCAAGGCATGTGGCAACCTCACGAGTACCATCTGCACATAAATGTCCTGGAAATGAGAGCCGTGCTCCTGGTGTTGCAAGCCCTTCAAGACTCTCTTCCTTCTGGGACCATTGCCATTCAAACGGACAACATGTCATTGGTATGGTACATCAACAAACAGGGCAGAACCAGGTCCTACCCCCTGTGTCGAGAAGCACTCAGACTTTGGCAGTGGGTGATTTCCTCCCAACGTTTTCTGATTGCAACGCACATCCTCAAGAGATCCAACGTCATAGCGGGCAGGCTCAGCAGAGCTATTCTCATGCCTCACGAGTGGTCTCTGAATCAGGAAGTTGTGAATCTTGTTTTTCGCAAATGGGGACAGCCTTGCTGCAATCTCTTTGCCACCCCCTTCAACACCAAGTGCAGCAACTACTTCTCCCTTCTTCCACTTCCGGGTCACATACCAAGAGACGCTCTAGTCCACGATTGGCCCCAAGGACTTCTTTATGCTTTTCCTCCTTTCCCCCTGATACCTAAACGTATACAGAAAGCAATATCGTTGGGTTGCAAAATTATCCTCATTGCTCCCTGCTGGCCTCGACAGATATGGTTCCCATTCCTGCATCGTTACCTTCTCGATCAACCCTGGACTCTGGACCCAATTCCAGACCTCCTGGTTCATCAATTAGGCGGGTTGCATCAATCCCTCAAAACTCTCCAGCTCACAGCTTGGTTGCTCCACTTCCAACCTTAGCCAGGCTTCCCAGCATTTCCCTAGCAGTCCGTGACATTATCGTCTCCTCTCACAAGTCTACAACGAGGAAAACTTATGCTAGCAAATGGAAACGTTTTTATTGTTGGGCAAAGGCTAGGAATGTGAATCCCTTTTCAGCCCCAGTCTACGAAATCCTGGAATTCCTAGCTCAACTGTTTCACTCCGGGTCCGCTTCTTCTACAATCAGGGTACAAATGGCGGCCATGTTGGTTTTTCGAACTCTAACATTATGTCTCATAAGCTCTGTAAAGCTTTTTTGAGAGGGACAACTCTTCTTAGGCCTCCATTGAGGGATCCTCCTCCTCCTTGGGACCTCAATTTAGTTCTAACCTCTTTAATTCTGCCCCCTTTTGAACCAGCAGCTTCCTGCTCTATCAAGTTTCTATTTAGAAGACACTCTTTCTGGTAGCTATTTCTTCAGCCAGACGCGTCTCCCAACTTCAGGCGCTATGCATTCGTCCTCCATACTTGGTTTTTCATAAGGACAGAGTTGCTCTGAGGACTAATCCTTCGTTTCTCCATAAAGTGGGGTCAGAAAATAATTTAAACCAATCTATAGATCTTCCTGTGTTTTTCCCTAATCATACCAACAAGGCAGAGTACAAACTACACCAATTGGACGTTCACAGGCAATTGCGTTTTTACCTGCACAGAACTAAAGAAGTAAGGAAGTCGGACCAACTATTCCTATTTTATGCCTTGGGCAAACAAGGTCTCCCAGTGTCCAAGGTAACCTTTTCCAGATGGTTGTCACACACTATTTCTTTCATTTATCAGTTAAGAAAAAAACAGTTACCTATTAAACCGAAGGGTCATTCTGCTTGGGCCTTGGCCACCTCTGTAGCCTTCCAGTCTAGGTTGCCCATGGATTCCATTTGTGCAGCTGCCACGTGGGCAAACCCTCATACTTTTATTTCTCATTACAAGTTGGATATGGTCTCCAGGAGCAGAGCTGACTTTGGTTCCACTGTTCTGAAGAGTCTGTTCCACTGAGCCACCCAGGTTTTTAGGTGCTAGGGACGCTGTCCCAAACAGCAAGAATGAAGGTGAGATAGACAACTTAACATAAAGAAGTTATGTATCTGCCTTAACGTTCCATGTTAGTTGTCTTCATCTCGCCTTCCTTCTTGCGTCCCGCCCTCCATCCCCCTGTCCTAGTGGATCAAGAGGAGTTTTTTTTCTGTTTCACTGGCTGTGTGTTCTCGGCTGTGTGTTCTCTTGTCTCCTCTTTTGACTTAGAGAATATGGCGGGTATAGTCAACTGTTTCTTGACTGGTTATTATGTTGTTATGTCTGGAGTTAGCTATTTCAAACGAGATCTGGGTAGCTATCGCTAGGCATTATGGGATAAGGGGTAGCCTCGAGCCAGTCAACCACTCTCGATCTATTGAAGATGGCCGAGATAGAGCTGAGGATCGGCTCCGATCCCTACCAGCAAGAAGGAAGGCGAGATGAAGACAACTAACATATGGTAGGTACATAACTTCTTTATGTTAAAACCTGTTAAAAACCCTGTTTTGCCCATTCAGCATTCTCCATTGTTTCAAACTCCAGAGGAACACTCCATGCCACCATCCACAACTTCCTCTAGGTCCTCCACAAGTTTGTCAGAAGCAGATGTGGATAAGATGATGTGATAATTTCTCAGAGCTCAGATCCTGATTAGGGGGGAGGGTTCTTACTAGCTCCGTTCCCTGTCAGATCCATGAGTCTTCTTATACATCCAAGACAATATCCTTCACTGATCCATCAAGTGGTTTGAATCCCAGGATCCATAATCCCCGAGAGGTACAGTGTCAGAGCTAAGGAAAGTGTTTTCATCGACTCTGACTATATCCCTGACTAGTTCTGCTCCGATTCCCTAGGATCAGAGCGAGTCCCGAATCCAAAGTGTCTATATCAGATCTGAAGGTCTGGGTTGGCTGTGTTTTTGTCGGATCTGACCCTTCCCCTCAGACCCTCTGCCCTGGACAGCTCTGATTTGGTTTCATCCTCAAGGTGTGGATCCAAGAGTGGCTGAGACCTACCTTCATCTGGAGTTTCAACTCTGAGATAGTGGGTTGAAACTTCTCTTGGTCCGTCAGCCTTTGAGGGGCTGGAAAAGGCTTTCTCTCTCTCCAGAGAGCCACCTTCTCAATTTTCGGATCCTACCCCTCTTCTCTCATCTGTTCCAAGCTCTGAGTCAATCAGACCTACTCCCCAGGAACAGACAGTTCCAACAAGCATCCAGTCTGTTCTAATATAGGAACTTCCCCTCTCTTCCAACTCCTCCCCGAACATCCCACAGAGGAAGTACAACATGCAAAAGGAGGTATGGAGGATACAGATTTTGATGGAGAAAGGTCCTCCTGATTGCCACCAAATGACATCTCGTTTGGAGACATTTTAGAGTTCCTTAGACAAAAATGTGTCCAGTTCTGAAAATCCTTCTTCTGAAGAATCTTTATTTTTGGAAGCTTTTGCTTGTGGCCCATCTCCTTCTTGGGTCCACCCCCCCCAGCAGATTATCTCATTGACCTAGTTTCCTGCTGGGCCTGGAAGGAACCAGATACCATTGAAACTATTCCATAGAGACCCAATAAATTCTTAGCCCTTCCAAAAGACAGACTCCACTGGAGCAAAGGTGTTCCAGTTGATGTTATGGTGCTGGCAGCAGCCACCAAGAAAGAGCTAACAAAATGGAGTTCTGATGTCCATCTGCCAAACGGGGAGTCTTAACCATTGGACTGATTAGGAAACAGAGTCTTTGCCTCGGGAATCTTTTCCCTGAGTTCACTAAACTACCTGGCACACTTCACGAGACTTCATAGAGATGTGAACAAAAAGCTATCAAATACTTTTGAGTCCATGTCTGCAGAGGATTTCAAAAGAACATCCTTGCAAATGGACACACTCTTATCCGTAAAGAACATCCTCGCAAATGGACACACTCTTATCCATATCAAATGCTTGGATGAGGTTGATTTCTCACATAGCCGAAGGTACATCATGAGCTGGTTCAGGCATTGCCATAAGGAGGTATGCCTGGATGTGGCTGTGCAACTTTGAGGGACCTTTTGAGACTTCCTTTATCAATGCCCCATTTGATGGCACTTCTTTGTTTGGGCCTTCAGTTAGAGACCTTTATCTGCAGCAAAAAAGACAGAAAGACCCTGTCTGCCATGGGAACAGTTTTCTACTCCTCCATGAACCTTCTCCAGGAGTCAGAGAGAGAGAGAGAGTAATAAGATGTGGTTCTGAAAATCTCAGGGACCTTTCCATGACCCGCATGGTGATAATTCATCCAGAAGCAGAAGAGGAAATTCTAATACAAGAAGTCACCCTAGACGCAAAGGATGCCCACAGAATCAGTTTCAAGGATTCTTTTCCAGACAGCCTCTTCCAGTGCTCCTGAAGTGCTGCCAGACTGTCTATCTCTGGAAGCAGTTGGAAGATGATTGTCCTTGCACTCAAGACACCTGGGCAAGTACAACATAAGATTCATGGTGTTAATGATAATGTCCAGAGGTTATTGCATACCATTTTTCCTACTCTCTTCTTCTAGAAATAAGATGTTTCCCAACTTTCCACCGAGTCAAAGGAAAGCAGCAGCACAAGAAATCCAAAAGTTGCTAGAAAGAATCATCCAAAAGGACCCACCAGACCAAATAGGATTCATAACTTATTATTAGTGCTTCTTTTTAGTGCCCAAGAAATCAGGGAACCTCAGACCCATTTTGGTTATAAGCAGTTTGAATCCGTACGTAAGGAAACCAAAGTTCCGAATGGTCACAGTACAGTCCATTCTACTCTTTCTTCACAAGAATGATCAAATGTGCTCTATTGATCTTCAGGGTGCATACTATTATAGCAAAATAGACACTCACGAAGACACTTGCAGTTTCAAGTGGGAGCCAGACATTACCAATTCAGAGCCCTGCCTTTCTGACTCACCACAGCCCCAAGAGTGTTTACCAGATTTATGGCAGTGGTGGCAGCTCATATGAGATTAAAAAGATTGAGTGCTTCTATAGCTTGACAACTGGCTCCTCACTTCTCCCTCCGAGCATTTCCTTCTGCATGCTTGGTGCCATTTGCTCCAGATTTGCAAGTCATTGGATATGAATGTAAACCACACAAAATCAAACACTACCAGTCCAGAGCCTGGAGTTTATTGGTACAGTTCTGGATACAACAACACAGGTAAAATCTCTTCTTCCTCATTGCATTTCAGTATCAGAAAGTCATGTTCATCATCATCTTTCCATCCATCTCCTTCAGCAGAATCTGTGCTTCAAAAACCAGGTTCCATGGCAGCAGCCATTGTATTACTTCTTTTGGCACATTTCTTTATGCGTGCTCTCTAGTGGACTCTAGCTGTTCAGTGGTCTGTTTTGCATCAACTGCCTATCTTTTCCAGTCAAGCTTACTCCAATTTCCAAACAGTACATCCACTGGTGGATCCAATAGGACAAAATTTATGTAGACTGATCCTTTATTCCATAAACTCCCAGTACCCAAAGTGACCATGGATGCTTTTTAACTGGGGTGGGAGGGCATTTCTTGGGGAGAACAGTCCAAATCATGTGGTCTCCCCAAGAGACCAATCTGCATATCACTGTTCTAGAGATGAGAGCAGTCCTACTTGGGCTGCAGGCATTTCAAGATGCTCTCCCTCTAGGGGCTATTGCAATTCAGATTGACAACATGTCTGTAGTCTGGTACATCAGCAAACAGGAAGGAATTCGATCTTATCCCTTCTGCAGAAAAGTATGAGTGTGTGGTGATCTCATCAGACTGCTTTCTAATTGCAACGCACATTCCAGGGAAAACCAACATACCAGCAGATAAAATAAGCAGGTCCGTATTGATGCCTCGAGTGGTCTGCCAGTCTGTGGTGGACATGATCTTCTGTCGTTGGGGTCAACCTTGCTGCAACCTCTTTGCGACTCCCCATAACAATAAGTGTAGCAAATGATTTGCTCTTATCCCAACTGGGGGGGGGGGTCACAGAAAGATGCTCTAGTCCATGCTTGGTCCTCCCCCCTCTTTTAAGCTTATTCCCCTTGATTCCCAAATTTCTATAGAAAGCAATTTCAAGAGCTCAGTAATCCTTATTGCCTCTTACTGGCCTTGGCATGTATGGTTTACCTTCCTGCAGTCTCATCTTCGTTATCCTCCATGGATATTGAAGCCAACTCTGGACCTCTCATTCAACAGCCCAACTTACTGGCCCTCAAAATAACCGCATGTTTACTCCACTTTACTTCCAGTAATGGTTACACAGCCCAGGCTTTCTTCCCATGTACGCACCATTATTTTATCTTTTCAAAAAGAATGTACCAAAAAGTATTCAAGAGCAAGTGGAAAAGATTCTCTCTTTGGAAAATGAGCTTGACGCTTTCTCTGTTGCAGTTTCTGCAATTCTTCAATTTTTAGCAACCTTTTTTAAAGAAAAAGCAAGTTTCACTAAGGTTAAACTTCAACTGGCTGCAGTTTCTTATTTTCACACAGGAGACAAAATTATTAGTTGTCTTCATACAAATTATGCAAGGCTTTTCAGAAAGGTATTTTTCTAGTAAGACCTCTAATAAAGGACTTCACCTCCTTGGGATTTAACACTTGTGCTACAAGGATTAACTCTAACTTTTGAACCTTCAGCTGAAATTGATTTATAATTTCTTTTGTGGAAAACAGTCCTCTTAGTAGCCATTACCTCTGGAAAGAGAATATCTTTCTTTAAAAGCCCTTTGCTTTACAAACAAACCCTTCTTTTTTACTCACTGGCTTCTGAAAATAACATTTACCAGTCGTTCCACATTTTTGAAATAAAGGAGAGTATATGCTTCATCTCCTTGATGTACACAGACAGTCACATTTTTATCTTCACAGAAATGAATAAATTAGAAAATAAGACCAGCTCTTTGTTTCCTTTTCACCAAAAATGCTGGGTTACCCAATCTCTAAAGTCACTCTAGCCATACTTCTCAACTGTACAGATTTTTGCAGAATGTCCAGATTTTTGCCTCATATTTTTGGTCCGTTTTTCATAAAATTGTTTTTTCTGGCAAATCAATGTTGAATCGTTAAAGATTGAAGTAAAAAATGATAAATATTTGTGTTTCAGACTTTATACCCTTCAGAAAATTCATGGTAATACAAAACTTGTTGTTCTGTCAATTTTCTAAGTTTTGTGAGAGCTATATTTAAAAATTGTTCATTTTTTCCGGCTTTTGTCCTCCCATTATGTATGGCTTTGTCCAGATGTCTTGCTGTAAGACGTTGAGAGGTATGACTGTAGCTGAATGAATTACAGATAGTATTTGTTGGATCTACTGTCAATAAGGCATGACTTTAAGAAAATAAGTGACTCAGAAAATCAAGGATATGGTAGTCAAGAAAAAACACCTCTGATTTAGCAGCACTTTTCTTGAGCTCCGACAGTCTTTATATTTTTGACAGGAAAAATCGAAAACCAGGACTAATTTCTTCCCAAAAATTACAGGATGTAATATTTAAAAGTCACTGGTTTGTTTTATCGGAAAAAAATTGCTGGTATTTAACAAAATTCCTGTCAAAAACTTAAAACAGAAAGATTTGTGATACTGTTACAAGATGAGCAACTCAAAATGCAACTTTCAAGACCAGTCTTCAAAGAAGGACCTGCAAACCTTATTAGTCAACATGTCTGAACTAACAAAAAAATTTGATAAAATGGACAGTAAACTGGATTTGTATAAAGAAGAAATCTCCAGCCAAATAGAGGTTTTAAATGAAATGATGCAGCAACAAAAGATCCAAATAACCAGGATGGAAAACTCGTTAAATGACCTGGATGGGAGATTAACAGAGCAGGAACTGCAAGTGGAATTTCTTTTGAAGCAAAATATATCTTTAATAAATAAATTGGATGATCTCGAGAACAGATCCAGGAGTAATAATCTTTGGATTAATGTTTTACCTGAAAAATGTGGAGGCTCAAAACATGACCAATTTCCCCACAACCGGGCTTCCCAAAACTTTAAATCTGCAAAAAGCCTTTTCATATGGAATTGAGAGGGCACATCGGACTTTGACTAAATCAACCATGTACAAATACAAAACCAAACCAAGATCTGTCATGGTTCATTTTTTCCCTTCATAGGGCAAAGAGCAGGTTCTTAAGTCAGCATGGACCAATTCCCCAATTAAATATAACATTATTAGGTTTGATAATGACTACTCTTCTACAGTGGGAGCAAAAAGGAAGGAATGTGTACCACTAATTAATAAACTTAATTAAAAGTCTTATCTTTTATTTCCAGCTAGACTTCGCATTTTTTTCCCCGGAAGGCACCAGAGCCTTTGAAACCCTGGATACTGCAGTGTCTTTTCTTTCTAAAAACAACTTCCTAGATCAAACAGAGGGAATGGCTTGCTTTGGACCTAGCCTCAAATGTCAAGCTAAGAAGAATAAATGGCAGACAACAGGAAAGAAAAGTAAAAAAATGGACAAATGACTTTCATTATTTTCTTGTTAAAATAAAATGTTTTTTCATTATTAATTACCTGCAGTTTATGGACAAGGAAACATAAATCTTCAGCACTCTACACCATCAGGAAAAAGTAACTCGTATTAATTTATCTTTACTACTATGAATTTATAGCCAACATTAATACTTAAATAGACAATACAGTTATAAGTATAGGAACCGTCATTCTTGTTAACAATCCTTATGGGTTATCTAATATACACTAAGAAATTGAATGACAACTGAGAGATAGCTGTGTTTGGGTTGGGCTGGAGATTATACTAATAGTGTCATTTGAATGTTGGTTGCATTGACTCTTTACTTATATTTATAGTTGATAGCCTTGCTTCTCTCCTAACAAAGCTTTAATAATGTTTTTAATACAGATAAATAGTTTTTAGAGTACATGATTTACACACGAAATGTTTTAAGATGTACAATAACTCATTTATACAGTATTTATGATAGTTTTCTTAAAGAAAGTGTTTGTTTTTTTTTTAATCTGTGGTAATACATTTCATAAAAATGAACAGAGTAAGCCAGGAAGCTCGAGTTACACACAGAGAATCAAAAGCACCACACTTGTATTCTCTAGTTTCCCGCCGGAATCGCGAGCTGATTACACTGTTTTCTATTTTAGAACTCTTCACCTCGCTTCATGAAGCAGTGTTCAAGCCTGGGTCTTCCCACAGTCAAATAGAGGCACTAAAATGAAAGTAAAGAAGCATGGTGATGTCACTGCTTTACAGTGCTCCGATATAGTTTTATCATTCAAAGCTCCCAAAAACACTATTTCACTCTGTGTGTTAATAGTTTACCACAGATTATAATTTAATGATTTAGTAAAACCTACAGTAAAAATAAAAAAAAAAAAAAGTTTTGTTTTACAGAGTTCATGTTGTGTAGACATTCACTATCTACGTTTTCATTACAAATGATTAAAAAGGACACCACATATACAAATGCCGTAGATATAGCAAACTTGCTAGCTGACCGATTCAGTGAAAACTTTACCCCTCTGCCCCCCCCCCCCCATCAGTAAATAAGGACATCCCCAGTACCTGCCCATTCCCCGTATATCTGTGGAACAGGTCATCACTGCTCTCTCAAAGGCAAAAAATACTGCCTCCATGGGACCCGATAACATCCCAGGCTGCATCCTACATGAACTCAGGCAGAACTTGCAGCACCACTAGGCACCCTATTTAACCAAAGTCTGAGTACTGGCTTTGTCCCAGCTGTGTGGGGGTCAGCCACTGTCATCCCTTTACACAAAGGTGGAGTGTCCACTGATCCACGAAATTGTAGACCCATCAGCCTAACTAGCCTGATCTGCAAGGGCATGGAATGGATTATCATGAACCTCATCAGCAAGGACATTGGAAACCTCCAAACACTTGATCCCACACAGTTTGGCTTCATCAAGGGGATGTTGTGTCTGCTAAATTTGGTTGACGACTTTGAGACAGTCCCCAAGCCGTGGATGAAGGGAAGACTGTGTACACCGCCTACCTTGACCTGGCCAAAGCCTTTGACAGTTTTCCCCACTCGGGCATAATAGGTAAACTCTCTCAACTGGGCATCAATCCATATGTTACCAGATGGGTAGCAAACTGGCTCACTGATAGAACCCATGTAGTCAAAATAAGGGAAGCCACTTCAAGCATTAGACCTGTAACAAGCGGACCCCAAGGTTCAGTCTTGGGGCCTCTGTTATTTGGGATATACTTTTTTGAGGTGCAGGCCAAAACCAGTAGGCTATGGCTGACCAAGTTTGCAGATGACTGCAAGCTGGGTGCTGTTATCAATTTCCCTAGAGATGTGGACATCTTCCAGGAGGGTCGCACTCAGACAAATGACTGGTGCCAGAAACCTGGCCTCAAGTTGAATACTAAAAAAATGCATCATCATCCCCTTTGGGGAGAGTGACGTCCCCACAAATTATCACATTAATAACGTCCTAAGCACTCAATCAGTCGTGAGTGATTTGGACACCCAGGATGATAGCGACCTGACTTTTGACCACCATGTTGTTTCAGTTTTATGGAAAACCCTTCTACATGGCCCACCTCATACGTCAGGGCATCTCATCCAGGGACAAGGAGGTCATAACATCCCTGTATTCTTCCCTAATAAGGCCCATTATTGAGTACAACGCCCCTTTCAGCATGTACCTTGCAAAACACATGCAGCAGCTGGAGAGACCACAGAGGTTCCTCACCAGGAGAATCCATGGCCTCAAAGATCTACCATACACAGGTAGGCTAAAAGCCCTATCCCTCTACTCTGTTTCATACAGGCTCCTCAGAGGTGACCTCTGTCTGGCATACAAGGCATTCATGGACCCCACCTTGATGGGGCTGCTGCACATCCACAAGTAGAGTTCCACTCTAGTAACCTGCACGCGCGACCTCAACCTGGTCTGTGACATCAACAAGACTTGTTGGCGGGACAGATTTTTGTGTCCCAGAGACAACCACATCTATGGAATAGACTCCCTGTCCACATCAAGCAGAGTACCTCTTTATCCCTTTTTAAACACAACCTGGATGACTGGATGGGAAACAAAGTATACGTCTGGGATTCCTCCCATGTCCCGGCTGGGCAAAGGGCATCGGGTGCTGATTTGTCTAAACATGGGCTTAAATCTTGGCTAGGCTTATAAGGGCCTCAGCGCCAATAGCCTAGTAACCTCCTATTAATTGATTTGAATGTTTTCAGTCACAAAAACAAATAGTCCGATAAGAGGAGGCAGTGTCATTCTGTACTCCACATATCTATTCCACACTGACATTTATCTGCAAACCATAAGAATAGCAGCCATGTATAAGGAAAAATTGCTGATTAATTTCTGTATTTTGCTGATGTTTCTTTTTAATCTATGAAGGATGATACAAGTCAGAGTTTTGTGGGCCATTTACACTGATAGAGTAGTCATGGCATTAGATAAAGGCAATACATCTAAGGTTGCAACTATCTGTAAAAGGGTAACTTTGAATATTAAAATAAGATCACATACAAGTTTAAAAACAGTTTTAGTGCAATTCAGATTGAGTTACTTAAGTAAATGTTTCTCACTCTGTTAAATCAGAAAAGGAAACCTTGCTCAATACCTTATTGTTATCTGTATCAGTTCAGTTATGCTGACTGCAGATTTGTCATCTGACTTTAATTTCAATGTGGATTGTTAGTGTATTAAGCAATATTGTATATAAACCAAATATTTCTGTTTATAGGGTTCTCTTAAGCTTACATAAGTTGCACTTCACCTTTTCAGGACTTTTAAAATTTATATAATTACATACATATGACACTGCTACAAGTTGTATAATAACTTTTAAATAATCTACCCGAAGTAAACCAGAGAAACAATGTCCAACATAAATTATACAAACTAACTGACATGGGTTTTCATCTTGTTTTTGGGTTTCTTACACTTAAGAAAAAAAAAAGGTTTTAACACAAGAAGGAATGTTGAAACATTTGCTTATAGTAAACATGCATTATAAAATTCATAAGTACAGCAGTGTAGCCTGTATTTAAGCATAACTGTAAGACAATTTCTCTGGTTAAAGATGATTCATATCAACCTGTATGATTTCTTGATATGTTATTGGGATTGTTAATTCTTGTCAACTTTAGTAGACTGAATTTAGAGTATATCAAACTGGTTAATAACCATAAGTTTACTATTATAATTATCCTATAGAATGATAACATACTTTCTGACTAACAAGTAATGACTTGTCAGGCTCTGAGGATAGTGCCTGCGATATGGAGAGGGACACTTTGATGCTTTGTCATCCCAAGTGTAGGGGTTATGATAACCACATGGATAGAAAGGGGTTCATGGTTCAGGTTTTGATACTACAATGTTTCTTGTTTTTTTTTTTTACTTGCCTGAGTATATTAGTCAAACTAAAAGGAAACTAAAACATTTTTTTTATTCACAGCTGTACACAAACAAGAACTTTTATAAATTATTTTGCCTAATGGAATACAAGTTCAATTAAATCTACATATAGCAGTATTTAAATATGAAGGTGATCTCAATTAATGCTAATGGGTTTGAATAATCAATGTAACAGGCTAAGTTTATCTAAATGTATTAAAACTATAAACCCACAACTGATATTTCTGCAAGAGACACATTTATTAACTGAAGACCTTAATTTACTCAGCTTCAATGGTTATGCAGTATTAACAAGTTCATCACATGAGAAAAAAACAAGAGGGGTAATGATTTTATGGACAATTTATGTCATTTTGCCAAAAATAATAAACTCATATCATGTAGACAAATATTCTCTGGATTTTTTTTTTTTCACATAGGTGTAACACACACTCAAGAATAGATAAGAGTATGTATGTATATATATATATATATATATATATATATATATATATATATATACATCAAAGGAATTAACCACCTTTCGTAGCAGTGTTAATGTAATATTGTGTCCATTAACAGACCACAATGCAATTACTTTTGATGTAGAAGTTCATAAAAAACAAAAGGTGACAATCACTAGAATACCATCTTATGTAACAAATCTATATGAGGTTTATAGAATTTTAATATAAAAGAATTACAGCAATTTCTTGAATCAAACGTAAATGAAGACACTTTGGAAATCTATGTATGGAATGTATTAAAAGCATACATATATGGAAGAACATTAACGTGATACAAAAATAAAAGGAAGCAATGGAACAAGCAATTAACTGAACTTCAAAAGAAAACTGATATTATTAAACTTGGTATACAAAAAGGACATAGTCAATTAACTAATGATTTTGCAATGAAAAATAAAGAATATACTGAAATATTATATCATAAAATAATGATAGAATTAGAAAAAAATCAAACATTTCTTTTTCAATCAACCCGGAGAATTAAAGGAAAATAGCAAATATAACTAAGAAAGTTATTAAAATGAATCAAAGAAAAGAAATATATAATCCCAACATTAATAAGAAAGTCTTCGACTTAAACAGCATACTAGAAACATTTCAGTTGCACTATGAAAAAATTAATACTAGCAACATAGAGATGAAATCGAAAGAAACAATTAGAAACTTACCTCAGACTAATATAAACTTTAAGATACAGGAACAATAGAGTAGACACAGTGACAAGCAAATAATGTCCGAGTTGCAGAATCAAATTAAAAAACTGAAACCCAATAAAGCACCAGGAAATGACAACATAACACCAAAAATGTACAAGTTATTGCCCAAAGAAGCTAAACCATTATTGTTGAAGGTTTTTAACCAGGTTAAACAAGGAATATTAGTTCTACCTTCTTGGAAATATAGTATCTGAAGTAGTTACTTCATTTGTTCTGCAACCTGTGGGTATCGGATCCGATTTCGGATCCGAGCCGGCAGCTTTACTAGCTAAAAGATCAGAGCTCCTAGCTCCTCCCCTTTACCCATAATCCCCATGTTACATGCTGCTTTCCTCAGATCGAGTTTGCCACGTCTGAAAGAAGCTACTTGTGAAGAGCTCCTTAGGCTTGGGTGGGATCATTTCTTGTCAAAAATTAGACTAAAAGCTTAATTTTTTTGTTAGTGTGTGAGTGTTTAGCCCCATTCATCGCGTTATAGTCTTAGTTTTAGATTTTTGTGGTAATTATTAGTTTTTTAGTCGTTGTGCTTGTCCCTCCCCTTTAGTGTCTGGGTGTGTCTCTGTGATGGCTGAAGGGCCCAAAGCCGTCTTTTCTAAGTGCACTGAGTGTGGCCATAAGCTTTCCCCAGCTGATGGCCACACTCAGTGCGTGTTGTGTCTGGGGGTAGCCCACCTGTCCACCAGCTGCCAAATATGTGCAGCGTTTAACCCCCGGGCCATCAGGGATAGGAAGAACAAGTTGATCCTGGCGGGCTTGTTACGGCAGGACACTTCTTCTTCCTCTCCCTCCAAGGCACAGGCTGCTACCGCAGCCCCTGTACCTTTAGGTCCCCCCTCTCTGCTTGGGACTCAACCTCCCTCTGCTGTGCAGAGTTCAGGGGACTCATCTGCCTCTTTCAGGGAGAAGAGGCATAAAGATAAAGACAGACACAAAAGTCATAAAAGGCGGGCTGAGACTCATCCCTCAGCCCCGCCATCTAAACTCTCTAGTCCTTCCACGAGGGCCTCTGGATTCTCTCCCTCTCGGCTCCGTTCACCTTGTTTCTCGCTGGAGCCAGAAGAGGAGGACCGGTCTCCCTCTAGGTTGTCGAGGCGGCCCTCCCGGCCTGCCTTGACAACGTCATCTAGATCTACCAGAAGCCTGACCGACGCGGACATGGATCGGATGATGCATCGATTTCTGCAGACCCAGATGCAGATGGGGGTGCTCCTGCCTCCCCCCCCTCAGGGGAGGTGCAGTCCCTCTTTTTGCTCCGATCACTCCTTCTCCAACCCGTTTTCGGGTTTTGGAGTCATCGGATCCAGGCCCTTTCGGAGCCGAGGTTTAGTCGGCGCTGATAGCTCCGGTAGCTTCGACGCCGACTGTACCCTCAAGCATGTCGGATCCTAGCTGTCGGGGCCGAGAGCAGAGCGTCGGATCCATAGGGGTTGATGTGTCTTTGGCGCCCTTCAGGTCGGAGCACACTTCCCTCTCTGATCCGACCACTTCAGCTCCGACACCGATCCCTGTTTCAAGCCGAGGAGACTACTTTCGGAGCCTGGGGAAAGTGGCTCACTTCCGGCTTTTGAGGTAGTGGAGAGGGTTCTGTCGAGGTCTTGCAGATCCCCAGTCCGGGCGTCGGATCCTCCCGCTCCCCCTATGCATCTGGGTCTATCCTCTGTCATCTGACTACTGGGACAGCCTGCCCAAGCCCTCCAGTTAGTTCCCTTAGAGGAACAGGTCCCTGTAGGTGAGCCCTCCTTGGATAGTCCCACCGAGGAGGTTCCTCGCAAACGGAAGTGTAAAAGGAGGCACCTGGACTCCCCCGAGTCCCTCACGACAGACACGGATTTGGATGAAGGAGAAGGTTCCCCAAGGTCACCCCCTGAGGATGTCTCTTTTGGAGACATCATGGAAATGTTGCGAATCAGAGGGGGGTGGTCTACCCAAAAACCTTCCTCGGACGAGTCCGTGTTTCTGGAGGCGTTTGAGGCAGGCCCGTCTACCTCCTGGGTGTCCCCTTCGGCTGACCCCCTGGTAGACTTAATTACTACCAGGACGTGGAAGGAGCCCGACACCGTGGAGCCAATCCCAAGACGGCCAGACAAAATTCTTAGCCCTCCCTCGGATAGGCAGGCCTGGTCTAAGGGGTCGCCTGTGGATGCCATGTTGGTGGCGGCTGCCACGAAGAAGGAACTGGCGCAGGAGAGTTCCTCGGTCCACCGTCTGGATAAGGAATCTCTGGCGTTGGACCGCATTGGGAGCGGATGTTTGCTTCAGCTACCTTCTCGGTAAGGGTGCTGAACTACATGGCACATACCAGGCTACAGCGAGACCTAATAAAGGAATATGCTGCAGCTCCCCCGGAGTCCATGACGGTCGAGGACAAGAAGGCCTTCTCGACTCATATGGCCACTCTGAAGTCTATCTCGAACACGTCTATGCTGTTGCTCTCCCATGCTACAGAGGGAGCTGCTAGAGCTAGCGGAACCAGGGTCGTCTTGCGTCGTCATGCCTAGCTCCGCCTTTGCGATTTCGCGGAACCCTTTAAGGCGTCCTTCACGAATGTGCCCTTTGACGGTTCTTCGCTCTTTGGCAAGACCGTACGCGAGATGCTGGTCCAAAGCGAGAATGACAGGAAGACGCTGTCTGCCTTTGGAGTCCGCTTCTCTAATCCCCAACGATCCTTCTCGAGGAATCAGAGGGGACAAAAGAAGATGTGGTTCCGGAAGTCTCAGCAGTCCCGTCCAGCTTCAGACCCCTCGTCCTTCAGAGGCAGAAGAGGACAAGGTGGATGCCGGCCCAGAGGCAGAGGGGGGGCCGCGTAATTTTGGGTCTAGAGAACCATTCTTGGATAGACCCGCGCAACAGCCCTGAGGGCTTACCCGACCGTCCCTCTCTGGAGGCAGTCTGGGGTGTTTGTTGGAGCACCTACTAAACTGGGAGTCCATCACGACGGATCGATGGGTGCTCCGAATCATATCCAGAGGTTATTCCATCCTCTTCCTAAATCTTCCCCCTCCCATGAAGTGCCTCCCCGATGTCCCACCCAATCAAAGGGAGGTGGCAGCTTCAGAAATTTCGAAGCTACTAGAAAAAAGAGCCATCCAGCGCGTCCCCCCAGACCAGTTTGGATTGGGCTATTACTCCAGGTTCTTTTTGGTGCCAAAAAAGACGGGGGACTTGAGACCGATTCTAGATCTCTCTTCCCTGAACCTGTTCATTCCCAAAGAGAAATTCAGGATGGTCACTCTTCAATCAATTCTCCCCCTCCTTCGGGAGAACGACTGGATGTGCTCCATAGACCTCAAGGATGCGTACTACCACATTTTGATGGACAGACGATCCAGGAGGTTTCTCCGCTTCCAGCTGGGAGCAAGTCATTATCAATTCAGGGTTCTTCCGTTCGGCCTCACCTCAGCCCCCAGGGTGTTCACCAAAGTCATGGCAGTGGTTGCAGCCCACCTGAGACTCCAGGGCATTCAGGTCTTTCCATACCTGGACGACTGGCTCCTCACCGCCTCCAACAGGCATCAACTGTGTGTCGTCCGGGATTATGCTGTAACTCTTGCCCAGAGTTTGGGCGGCTCGGTCAACCTTCAGAAGTCCTTCCTTCACCCTGTGCAAGTCCTGGAATTTAGAGGAGCCAAATTGGACACTCGCATCTCTCGGGCCCTTCTAACTCTGGACAGGGTGAACACTTTATCTTATCGGGTACTAGCCCTCCTTCAGAACCCGGCTCCTTCAGCAGGGTTAGTCCTGAGAGCACTAGGGTCTATGGCGGCGGCAATCAGTCTTTGCCTACACGCACGGCTACGAATGAGGATTCTGCAATGGACCGTCCAGGTCCAGTGGTCTCTATTACTACATCTGCTGAACACCCCTATTCCATTGAGCAGGGCTTGCAAGTACTCCCTCCTCTGGTGGCTTCACTCAAGGGAGCTGCGAGAAGGGAGACCCTTTGTAATACCCCCGCCTCGAGCCACGTTGACCACGGATGCTTCTCGCCTCGGGTGGGGGGGGGGGAATTGTTCAGGCAGAACCATCCAAGGCATGTGGACTCCCTTAGAGACCGCTTTGCATATCAGTGTCCTAGAGATGAGGGCGGTGCTTTTGGCATTGCAAGCTCTCCACGGCCTTCTCCCTCTAGGGACTATTGCGGTTCAAACAGACAACATGGCAGTAGTCTGGTACATAAACAAACAGGGAGGAACCAGGTCTTATTCCCTTTGTCTGGAGGCTATGAGAGTTTGGGAGTGGGTGATATCCACCAACCGCTTTCTGGTAGCGACGCACATTCCGGGTCAGTCCAACATTCTGGCGGACAAGCTGAGTCGTGTGATCCTCACACCGTACGAGTGGTCTCTCAAACTGTCAGTTGCGAAACAGATCTTCCTCAAATGGGGTCTTCCTTGCTGCGATCTTTTCACCTCTCCGTCAAACACAAAGTGCGGCGAGTTTTTCGCGATACTTCCCCCACCAGGGGAGAGCCCCAGAGACGCTCTAGTTGATGCTTGGCCACCCGGTCTCCTCTACGCTTATCCCCCCCCTTCCTCTTATGACGAAATTCATTCAGAAAGCACGTCAGTTGGGGAGCAAAATTATCCTCATAGCCCCATTCTGGCCTCGCCAGATCTGGTTCCCATATCTGCGGTCTCACAGTGTAGTTCCTCCATGGATCTTAGTTCCCATTCCGGATCTGATTTCACATCCTGCAGGATTGCAACCCCCGAACCTAGTAAACCTCAAGCTAGTGGCTTGGTTGATCCAGTTCCACTGATGGCAAGGACTCCCGGCATTTCGTCACCAGTAAAGGCCATTCTAGTAGCGGCTCACAAGCCTGCTACCAGAAAAATTTACAGTAGTAAATGGAAGCGTTTTTCTATCTGGGCTAAAGACAAGGTCTTAGACCCCTTTACCCTTCCTGTTCCGACGATTCTTGATTTTCTGTCACATATTTTTCATCAAGGAGCAAGTGCATCTACAGTTAAAGTACAATTGGCAGCCATTTCCCATTTTCACGTGAGGGATGGACTGGGATCTCTAGCTTCTGCTAAGATATGCAAAACATTCTTGAAAGGCATTTCTCTTTTGAAACCACCAGTTAAGACTGCGGTCCCACCATGGGACTTAACTCTAGTTTTGCAAGCATTGACAAGCCCACCTTTTGAGCCTGCCGCCTCAGTTCCTTTAAAGTTTTTATCATGGAAAACAGCCTATGTTAAGTTGTCAATCTCGCCTTCATTCTTGCTGGATGGGTTCGGAGCCGATCCTCGGCTCCGACTCGGCCACTTACTAAAGCTCGAGAGCTACTTTTACCGGCTCGAGGCAACCCTATATCCCATGATGCAAGGCGATGACTACCCAGATCTCGTTTGCGCTTTAAACTGCGAGGTGCTTTTTTTACCGGCTCCTGGTAAGTTTTTCAAATTTCAGACTTTTAGTCTCTCCCCTTTAGTTTTAGTCACTACCGTTGTTGTGTAAACTCTTAACGATTAGTTTAACCCTATTTCCGTTAGTGTTCCCTATTTTTCCAGTTATTTATCCCTCCCCCTAAGTTAGGCCTTAAGCCTCCCCCTTTCCTAATTTTTTGTCAGGGATTCTGTGTGGTGTTTGAGTGTGTTTGTATCCCTGTTTTAATTTTTATTGGATTGGGTGTTTATTGTGTGTGTGTCTGTGTTTTTTGTCACTTAGTGTTTCCTCGACACAGTTATGTCGAAGGACACAAAGGTTTCAGGCTTCAAGAAGTGTGACTCGTGCTGTCATAAGATGTCTCTGACAGACTGTCACACTTCTTGTGTTTACTGCCTGGGATCTCTGCACCTGCAGGACTCTTGTGCTGTCTGCCATGCCTTCAGCCCAAGAGTCCTGCAGGAGCGCAGAAATAAATTAATACTGAGGGGCTTATTAAAGCCTGAGAGCTCCCCGACTAAGTCGGCTCCGGGGAAGCCCTCGAAACCAGTTAAGCCTTCGGCTCCAAGCCCTAAGCCATCGGCTACTGGTTCTCCTTCTGTGAAGAGATCGGCTCCGGCCGGAGCCGATCCTTCTATGTCACAAGCTACAGTATCGGCTACATCCAGCGCTGATACTGCTAAATCTGGGCACTCAGTGTCGGCTCTGGCTGGAGCCGACGTATCCTCGGCTCCTTCGGCTCCACCTATCTCAAGAAAGAGATCAAGATCCCCTTCGTTGGAGTCGATACATTCGGCTCCGAGATCACCCCTGCTCTCGGAGCGGAGCCATCGGAGCCGGTCTTCTCGGTTGTCCAGGCTGTCCGACCACAACCTTGAGAGAGTGGTGAGTAGACTATTAAAGTCTCAGGCATTGGCCCAAATGCTCCATAGCCTGTCTCAACAGACGGTAGCTATTACACATCCACCTAACATTCCTCCTTCGACTCTCTTACAGAGCTCGGAGCCGTGACTGTTGTGACTTTGGAGCCGATGCCACCCCCCCCCCCTTCGGCTCTGTCGTCCTCTGCTCCGATCTCCTCCTTGATGCCTTCATTGGAGGGATCTGGGCGTCTGGTCTCTCTCGTCGGCTCCGAGGGGGCGAGTGGCATTGGACACTTGTCCGACCCCGTTCTCCCTCTCGGAGCTTCGGCGCTGGTGAGCTCAGCCCCGACATCAGCCTCGGAGCTGTCCCTGTCGGTGCGGCCTGGGGTTCCTATCTCTTCGGAGTGGGAGCCTTCTGGCCTCTCTGACGGGGGAGCCTTCGAGGTGATGAGGAGTGTACTAGCCCCAGGGCGTAGTCAACGGTCAGTTCCATCAGCTCCTCCCACTACATTGCCTGCTGACGTCTCTTCCCACTCTCTTGCTCCCGGACCCAGAGATCCAACGCCTCAGGTTTCCCCACTGGGAATATCTTCCTCTTCCGAGGCTTCTCCTGACCCATCAGGTGAACCTCCGCGTAAGAGGACATGTAAGAGGAAACATCTAGACTCCTCCGAGTCTATTACATCCGATACTGACTTGGATGAGTCGGAGGGATCCCCAAGGTCCCCCTCTGAGGATGTCTCTTTCTCAGACATCCTTGAACTCCTTAAGCACAGGGGGAACTGGCCTTCCCTTAATCCTTCCGAGGAAGAGTCTGTATACCTGGAGGCGTTCGGGTCTTGACCCTCCACCTCCTGGGTGTCTCCGCCTTTCGACCCTCTTATGGACGTGGTGGCTCGGAAGGCGTGGATGGCCCCGGATTCGGTGGAACCCATTCCTCGGAGGCCTTCTAATTTCATCACGGCCCCACCTGATAGGCAATATTTGACAAAAGGTGTCCCGGTTGATGCCATGGTGGTGGCTGCAGCCACCAAGAAGGAACTAGCTGATCCTTCAGTACTTGTCCATCCTCCTAACAAGGATTCCAGGACTATGGATAGGTACGGCAAGCGGATTTTTTCTTCAGCGACCTTTGCCATGCGGTCGCTGAACTACTTGTGTCACTTCACCCGCCTTCAAAGAGATATTCTTAAAGAGTTGGGAGAAGTTTTACAGGATCCGTCAGCTGCTGGGTCCCAGGATAAAATTAACTCACAGCTAGGAATCCTAAACTCCATTGTTAACTCCTCCATGCGGCTCATTTCATATGCAGCCGATGGAGCGAGTAGAGCAGGCACAGGAGTGGCTTTAAGGCGTCAATCCTGGATGCGGCTTTGTAATTTTGCAGACCCCTTCAAGGCGTCCTTCACAAACTCTCCTTTTGATGGTTCGACCTTGTTTGGACCTCAAGTGAAAGACACCTTGACTAGATGCGAACAAGATGGCAAGACTCTTTCTGCCGTTGGAGTCCGTTTCTCCACCCCTTCAAGACCTTACCCAAAAGGTCAGAAGGGAGGGAAAATGTGGTTCCGCAAATCTCAAGGAGTCACGCCTGACACACGAGGTCAGTTTACCCCCAGAGGCAGAGGGGGTAACAACAACAGACGCCGCCCTAGGGGCAGAGGGGGTCCGCAGAATCAGGGTAGCAGGGAGCCTCTTTCTGACAAACCCTTCCAGCATCCCTGAGATGTTGCCCGATTGTCCACCTTCGGAGGCAGTCGGGGGAAGATTATCGCTGTACCCAAAAGCCTGGCTTTCCCTTTCTCAAGACAAATGGGTACAGTCGATTATATCCAAGGGTTACAAAATTCCCTTTATTCAAACCCCAATTCAGCAAAAGGGAACCCTTCCAGACGTTCCACCCGGTCTAAGGGAACTAGCAGTACCAGAGATATCAAAACTGCTAGCAAAACGAGCCATCCAGCCAGTCCCAGCAGACCAAATAGGATCTGGAATCTACTCAAGGTTCTTTTTAGTACCAAAAAAGACAGGGGACTGGAGACCAATATTAGATCTCAGCAAACTAAACAAGTTTGTAAAGAAAACAAGATTCCGGATGGTCACGCTTCAGTCCATTCTACCCTTTCTGGGCAAGGACAATTGGATGTGCTCGGTGGACCTTCAGGATGCGTACTATCACATAAAAATTCACAGGCGCTCCAGAAGGTTTCTCCGCTTTCGGCTGGGGGCCAGTCACTTCCAATTCAGAGCCCTGCCATTTGGACTCACTACAGCCCCCAGAGTGTTCACCAAATGTATGGCAGCGGTTACAGCTCACCTGAGACGTCAAGGATTCCAGGTGTTTCCATATCTAGACGACTGGCTCCTCACTGCCACCACCAGGCATCAACTTCTCCAAGCCAGAGATTACACCATTCACATTTGCAGAGGGCTAGGGATTTCTATAAATTTCGAAAAATCTGCCTTGTCGCCCTGTCAATCTATTACCTTTATAGGCGACAAATTGGGCACCATACAACTTTCAGCAAAGTTAACAGACCAAAGGATCTTGGATATTCAAAACCACATCCATGTGATTCTTCACAGCGACAAAATTCAGGCCAGATTTGCTCTGAAAGTATTGGGTCTTATGGCGGCCGCCATAACACTTCTTCCCCTTGCCCGCTTTTACATGCGTCTCCTGCAATGGATGCTGTTCGCCCAATGGTCCTTTCAACGACTTCCCATGCGTCACAGGATCATAATAACTCCAATTTGCAAAAGGCATCTGACCTGGTGGATATTGTCCCCTCAAGTCCATCAGGGCAGACCCTTTGTTCCTCCCGCCACGGTCGCCACGGTTACATCGGACGCCTCCCTGATCGGGTGGGGGGGGCATTATCAGGGCAGGATGGTCCATGGCACTTGGCAACCTTTCGAATGCCATCTGCACATAAATGTCCTGGAGATGAGAGCAGTGCTTTTAACGTTGCAAGCCCTCCACGACTCTCTTCCCCTGGGAACTATTGCAGTCCAAACAGACAATATGTCCGTAGTGTGGTATATCAACAAGCAGGACGGAACCAAGTCCTATCCACTGTGTCGAGAGGCACTCAAACTTTGGCAGTGGGCAATCTCTTCTCAGCGGTTTCTGATAGCAACGCATATCCCTGGGAAATCCAACATCATAGCGGACAGGTTGAGCAGAGCTATTCTCATGCCTCACGAGTGGTCTCTCAAACAATCTGTGACGGAAGAGATTTTTCAGAAGTGGGGCCTTCCTTGCTGCGATCTTTTTGCTACCCCTCAAAACAGCAAATGCCCCGACTTCTTCTCTCTCTTCCCCCTTCCAGGCCATCCCCCCAGAGATGCTCTAATCAAAGATTGGCCCGGGGACTTCTCTATGCCTTTCCTCCTTTCCCTCTAATACCACAAGTAATTCAGAAAGCAACCGCCTTGAGAGCCAAGATGATTCTCATTGCCCCTTATTGGCCTCGACAGATATGGTTTCCGTTCCTACATCGTTAGCTTTTGGTACAGCCATGGCATCTGGACCCGGTTCCAGATCTTCTGACCCACCAGTCGGGGCAGCTGCACCAATCCATACCTTCTCTCAACCTCACTGCTTGGTTGCTCCACTTCCATCCCTAGCCAGGCTTCCTATGATTTCTAATCCCGTCCGGGATATCATAGTAGCTTCCTTAAATCTTCCACCAGAAGGATTTACACTAGTAAATGGCAACGTTTCTCCTTCTGGGCAAAAGCTAGGAACATAGATCCCTTTACTGCTCCAATTCATTCGGTCTTGGACTTCCTAGCCGAGATTTTTCATTCAGGATCTTCTTCCTCCACAGTAAAAGTTCAGCTGGCAGCCATTTCAAATTTTCATATCGGCTTGTTGGACCACAACATCATGTCACATAAACTTTGCAAGGCATTCCTTAGAGGTATATTTTTACTTAAATCTCCGATTAGAGACCCCCCACCACAGTGGGATCTAAATTTAATTTTAACATCCTTGATTCTTCCCCCTTTCGAACCTGCGGCTACCTGTTCATTGAAATTTCTTTCTTGGAAGACGCTCTTTCTAGTCGCCATTACTTCTGCCAGGAGAGTATCTGAGCTTCATGCCCTCTGCATTCGTCCTCTCTACTTAATCTTCCACAAAGACAGAGTTTCTCTAAGGACTAATCCGTCTTTCTTACCCAAAGTGGCATCGCAGACGAACTTAAGTCAATCTGTTGATCTTCCAGTTTTTTTCCCAAATTATTCTAATAGAGCAGAACAAAAACTACATTATCTCGATGTTCACCGCCAACTCAGATATTATCTGGACAGAACCAAACATTTTAGGAAATCTGATCAACTGTTGTTATCCTATGCAGAGAACAGGAAAGGCCTTCCAGTATCCAAGGTAACCCTATCTAGATGGCTGTCTTCTGTGATTACATGCATTTATCAGCTCAGAGGTAAAGAGTGATTTCTAGGCCAAAAGCCCATTCTACCAGAGCACTGGCTACATTTACAGCTTTTCAGGCTAGACTTCCAATAGACACTATTTGTGCAGCAGCCACATGGGCCTCTCCTCATACCTTTGTTTCGCATTACAAATTAGACTTGGCCTCCAGAGACCGAGCAAATTTTGGTTCCACCGTTCTCAAGAGTCTGTTCCATTGAGCCACCCAGGATAGAGGTGCTAGGGATGCAGTCCCATCCAGCAAGAATGAAGGCGAGATTGACAACTTAACATTGAGATGTTATGTACCTACCATAACGTTCCATGTTAGTTGTCTTCTCTCGCCTTCTTTCTTGCGTCCCGCCCACCATCCCCCTAGCCTGGTCAGACCGAGAAGATTGTTCCTCTTCCTTTAAGAGTCTTGATCCAATTTTTCCAACTAATCAGCTTACTAGTGTCACTAGATCAGGTTGATCTTTTTCGGGGGATTATTATTATTACCTCTTCCTCCTCCTCTCTAGTTGGAGGAATATATTGCATAATTTTCCTTAGCTACCAAACGAGATCTGGGTAGTCATCGCCTTGCATCATGGGATATAGGGGTGCCTCAAGCCGGTAAAATTAGCTCTCGAGCTTTAGTAAGTGGCCGAGTCGCAGCCGAGGATCGGCTCCGAACCCATCCAGCAAGAAAGAAGGCGAGAGAAGACAACTAACATGGAACGTTATGGTAGGTACATAACTTCTCATTCTAGTGGCAATTACTTCAGCAAGGAGGGTTTCGGAACTTCAAGCCCTTTGCATGAAACCTCCTTATCTAATTTTCCGTAAGGATAGAGTGTCTCTCAGGACTAACCCTTCCTTTTTACCAGAAGTGGCTTCAGAATCAAATATTAATCAATCGATTAATTTACCGGTGTTTTTCCCCAATTTTCAGAACCCAGGGGAATACAAATTACACGAATTAGATGTACATAGACAACTACGTTTTTACTTGCACAGGACTAAGGATACTCGCAAGGCTGATCAGTTGTTGCCAGATCTGCCATGGGTAAAGCCATTTCCAAAGTTACCTTAGCAAATTGGATTTCACAGTGCATCATTCATGCGTATGTAGCCTCAGGTAAAACTGCTCCTATCGGAGTCCATGCCCACTCAACCTGATTCATAGCCACATCAGCAGCCTTCTGGTCCAGGGTTCCTCTGGACGACATATGTTCAGCAGCTACTTGGTCCTCCTCCCATACATTCATTTCTCATTATAAATTGGATATCATATCCAGGAGTAGGGCTTCCTTTGGCTCCGTGGTGCTTCGGAATATCCTTTCTTAAGGGCCGCTCAAGGTTTTTAGGTAGCTGGGGACTCTGTCCCACAGGTTCCAGAACAAATGAAGTAACTACTTCAGATAAAGAAGTTATGTACTCACCATAATGTTCCATCTGAGTAGGTACTTCATTTGTCTGCAATCAAACCCCCCCACCCCCCCGCCCCCTAACCATTATCGCGATTCCTGATCATGTTTTCAGATTGTCTTATGAGGTTAGGCTTATTTAGTCCTCTGTCGAGGGCATTAGCTTGTTTGGATTAAGCAAACTCGATCTGAGGAAAGGCAGCATGTAGCAGGGGATTATGGGTAAAGGGGAGGAGCTAGTAGCTCTGATCTTTTAGCTAGTAAAGCTGCCGGCTCGGATCCGATACCCACAGGTTGCAGACAAATGAAGTACCTACTCAGATGGAACGTTATGGTGAGTACATAACTTCTTTTTAATCTTGCCTATTCTGAATTCTGAAAAAAAAAATGCCTCAGAATGTTCTTCCTATAGGCCCATTTCATTGTTAAATATAGATTACAAAATGTTTATGGGAATACATACAGAGAAAATTAAACATATATTACCATCATTAATTGATCACAACCTGACAGGTTTCATAAAAGATAGAAACACTAAGATAAAAGAATTCTTGCCTTGATAAACTATGTTGATTTAAGTAAGACAGACATGACATCAGTAGTGATTTTGATTCAATAGATTGGAATTATTTACTGCTGGTACTAGAAGAATATGTTTTTTCACAATTCGCATTCTTAATTAAAACACTATGAAAATTCTCTGGCCTATGTTAAGATTGGGTCATGTCTCTCTACTTGTATAACTGTTAGAAAATGAACTAAGCAAGGATGTACACTTTCACCTTTACTGTTTGCATTAGCAATTGAGCCTTTTGCTAACTATGTTGGAATGAACACAAATATTAAAGGCATAGTAATTGGGAATAACTTAGAAATTAAAATACAATATTTGCTGATGAAATCCTGTTGACAAAATATGATAAAGGCAAATCATTAACTGCATTATTCCAAACAACTTATTTCAGACTATTTCTGGTCATGTATTTAATGATAGTAAAACTAAAGTTTTATTAATTAACTCAAATAAAAGGGAATTAAATAATGACTTTAAGTACTTAGCACCTCATAATAAAATTAAATACCTAGGAATCTTACTAACTAGCAACACTAGAAACAATAAATATTAACCATATTCATAGTTCGCAGTGGTACAGCGGTAGCATTGTCACCTCACAGCAAGAGGTTTTCCGGTTCGATTCTTGGCTGGAGTGTTTTCTATGTGGAGTTTGTATGTCCACCCTGCATTCTTGTGTGTTTTCTCCGGGTACTCCGGTTTCCTCCCATGTTACAAAGACATGTGTCTTGAGTGTTTCTCCCCGGGCCGCCGCTGAAAATTGGCTTTGTTCCAAGTTGGACTTTCCCGGTAAATAAATGTACTAAGTCAAATAAAATCATTAATGCAGAAGTGGAATAAGATGTTTTATACAATGGAAGATAGGTTGTATATAGTTGAATCAATCATTTTCACAAAATTGTTATATTGTATACATTCTTTTTCCATCCCTCCTACTAAGAAAATTAAACAGCAATAGAATAAAATGATGCTGTTTCCTTTGGTTTAACAGTAAGCCTAGAACCGCAGTTAACCATTTAAAAGGTTGGGAGAAAGGTGGAATTAATCTACCAGATATAGAGATTTATTCATTGGCATCTATTACTAAAACATTTACTCTATCGCTTAACTCAACCTATATAGCCAAATGGAAATTAATTCATGAATCTATATGTAATATCATTAGTAACTCACCCCACAAACAATGTAATATAAATCCAACAAAAAACTTTTGTAATGTGATTAGCTAACATAATATTTACTAAAAGTATAAAAACAAAGTATTTTTTTTATACTTTTATTAAATATTAGGTTATTTCATCACCTTATAAAAGACTTTTGTTGGATTTATATTATATTGTTTATGGGCTGAGTTGCTAATGATATTACATATAGATTCATGAATTAATTTCCATTTGGCTGTATAAAAACAAAGTATATACGACCACGGTGGTGCAGCGTTTAGCGTTGTCGCCTCACAGCAAGAGGCTCTCCGGTTCAATTCTTGTCTAGAGCGCCTTCTGTGCGGAATCTGCATCTCTTCCCCGTGGTCGAGTGACGTTTAAAGACATGCATGTAGGTGCGTGTGTGAATGGGTGTGCCTTCTTTGAAGGTTAGTTGCCAAGCTGGCAACTTAGCACCGTAAAAATCCACTGCCAATCATAAGTGGACCGGTGATCCGCTGTGGCGACCTGTAACCGGGAAAAGCCAAAAGATGTCAAAACAAAGTATATAATTGTTACTGAAATAATAGTACTGTTTAGAAAATACATAAACATGAACCCAGATATAAAGACATGTTTTTTTTATATTACATCCTATAGTTTATACACAAGAATGTATAACTACCTTTGATTCAAATGTAATTAAAGAGCTTAAAGAAAAATAATTGATTTATTGGTATCAAATATTCAGTGGCAGTACATTACTCACACTAGATCAAATCAAAAGGAAATTTGAGTTAGATGATATGTTGTGGCTACCAATGCAACAAATAAGACAGTACATTACAAGCTGGAACTGATGACACCAACTTTTAAAAATAATATTCCTAAGTTCATAGATCTTGTAATACTTCTAATAAATACTTATAAAGGACAAGGATATCTGTCCAAACTTCATAAGACACTTAAAGAAACAAAGAACTATACCAACAATAGTTACTGGAATTATTATAATCAGGTTAATCAAAAGGATCCTGATAAAAATGAAAGATAAATGATCCTTTTATCACCAAGCCAGTTCATTGGAAACTATATGCATGGAAATTCCTACATAGATCCTTTCTAACCCCTCATAGATTAGAACTAATTAATATATAAGAAATATATTGATGGAGATGTAAAATGCATACAAAAGCAAGCAGATTGGGAACACATGATGTTATGTAGTCCAATCTCGCCTACATTCTTATCCTTGGGTTCGGAGCCGAATATCGGCTCGGACTCGGCCAAACTTTTCTAGCTCGAAGTCTTCTATTGGCTGGGCTAAGAAGGTATCCCAGCTCCATATCCCACATCTCGTTTGCCGCTCATGTAGCTCGGACGTGGTCTCGCTGTTGGCTGTGGCTGAGTACCCTTTTTTCTAATTCTTCTGAAGAGAATTCGCTGAAAACAAAAGCTATTTTAATAGCTATTTCTTTTAGTGTTTTTGGGCTTAACTGTTGTGTGATTGGTTGTTGTGGTATCCCGCTAGCTGTTTCAATGGGCTAGGCGTGTTTCAGTTAGAGGACCCAGTCCGTCCCCTTACTTGTCTCTGTTTCTTTCCTTCTTCTAAAACCGTTTAAATTAGAGGTTTTAGTGTCTGTCTTCAGTTGTCTAAAAAAGTTTTAGTTAGAGGTTTGTTAGTCCTAGTAGTCTTAGTGTGTGTCCCTTTTGACTTTGTGTGTACAGCAGTTTGTGGAGTTTTTTGTTCAGCTAAGTTCCCGCGCTTAGTGTGGTGTTTTTTGTGTGCCTGTAGTGTTGTTTTCCAGTCAGGCAGTGACTTTCTCATTGGTTGGGCTTTGTGATTATTTCGAGATGTCTAAGGATTCCAAGGAGCACAAAACTTTGGGTTTTAAAAAGTGCTCTAAGTGTGGTTACAAGATGTCCATCGCCGATGGACATTCAGTATGTGTTTATAGTCTGGGAGCAATCCACGTGCAGGAGTCCTGTCGCTTCTGCCATGCTTTTAGTCCCAGGGTGCTCCAAGAAAGAAAGAATGAGTTAATCCTGAAGGGACTCTTAAAACCCTTGTTCGAAGAGGCCATGGATTCTGCTTCCAGCTCAAAGTCAAAATCCACTAAGTCAAAAAAGAGATCTCCGGCTCCGTCAGTCTCCTCGGAGCCACGGAGAAAGTGATGATACTAGCTTCGACTTCCTCGGCTCCACTGTCCTCGGGGCCGCAGGAAGTGTCGGTGTTGATGGAACTGGCGTCGGCTCCAGTTATATTGGAACCTCTTCGGAGCTGATCGCCCGGTACTAAACCAGTGCCTCCTGAGAGAGGAGATCCAGATCTCCCTCCCTGTCCTCCAAATCCTCCAGGACACTTTCAGATGTGGATGTTGATAGGGAGGTGCAGAGGCTCCTGCAGTCACCGATTTTGGCTAAATTGTTCTCCGCTCCGTCCCAGTCGGCTCCGGAGCCTGTCCCATTACCTTCTTCGTTTCCTCCGAGCGCATCTCTGTCTTCGGAGCCGGAATGCTCCGCTCCGTGTGATGTTCCTAGGTCGGTGCCGATGGCCCCTCCGGGCTCATCAGTGCCGACATCAGCTCCGTCCACGGGGTTCGGTTCGGGTCGGGCCTGAGGGGGACACCTCGGGACACCTTTCGGTTCTGAGTCTCCCTCTCGGTGCCTCGGCTCGTGGAACCTCGACTCCTGTCATGATCTCAGAGGCTGGCTGGTCCTCGGATTCGGGGGGGCCAGCCTTTGAGGCCATGCGGAGTGCGCTGGCCAGATCTTCAGCCACATCATGCGGGTAGGTCATTCTGTCCCCTACCACTCTGGTGAGAGCCTCTGATCACCACCTATCAGTAGACAGCGGAGCCCCAAGGCCTAGGGGTACCCCCATGAGTGGTCCCCAAGTTTCTGAGGGCCCCTCAGAGTTTTTGCCTGAGGAGCCCCCCAGAAAGAAAACGTGCAAGAGGAAGCACATAGACTCCCAGGATGAGTGTCTCACCTCAGATACTGACCTCGAGGAATCGGAGGGGTCCCCCAAGTCTTCTTCTGACGATGTTTCTTTCTCCAGCATCCTGGAGATATTGAAACAAAAAGGTGACTGGCCGTCCAAAGCCCCCTCTGAGGAGGAGTTGGTCTTCCTTAAGGCCTTTTGTGCTCAGCCCTCCGCCTCCTGGGTGTCCCCACACTTCGACGAGCTCCTGGATTTAATTTGTAGGAGGGTGTGGGAGAACCCTGATTCTGTGGAACCTGTACCCAGGAGACCCAATAAATTTCTGTCTGCTCCCTCGGGTAAGGAGATTTTGTCCAAAGGAGTCCCTGTGGATGCCATCGTGGTGGCGGCCACTCAAAAGGAAGTAGCTGAGACTTCTTCCTCCGTCCATACTCCTGACAGGGAGTCTAGGACCATGGACCGGTACAGGAAGCGTACCCTCAGATCAGCAACCTTTACCTTACGGTCGCTGAACTACCTGTCTCATTTTACTCGGCTCCAGAGAGATCTCATCAATGAGTTAGGAGATACTCTCACTGGTAACGTTCCTGAGGCGGTGGCCCAGACGGTTAACGCCCAGGTCTCTACCCTCAACTCCATTGTTAACTCCTCCATGCGGCTCATTTCATATGCAGCCAAGGGAGCAAGCAGGGCAGCAAGCTCAGGAGTCGCCCTTAGGAGACAAGCCTGGATGCGCCTTTGTTATTTCGTGGAGGCCTTCAAGTCTTCTTTCACTGACGCCCCCTTTGATGGCTCTTCTTTGTTCAGAACCAAGGTGAAAGACACCCTCACCAGGTGCGAGCAAGAGGGAAAGACTCTGTCTGCTGTAGGGGTCTGTTTTTCCCTTCCCTCTAGGCCCTACCCCAAGGCCCAAGGGGGGGGGGGGGTTTGGTTAAAAAAATCACAGAGATTCTTTCCCGGTGCACAGGCAGAGGAGGGGGAGGTTATTCAGGGAGATGCCACCCTAGAAGCAGAGGGGGCCCCCGCAATTTGGGAGACCGCGATTCTTTTTGCGGCTCTCCCTACTGTCTTTCCTGATGGGATACCCGACTGTGTTTTTCCGGAGCCAGTCAGGGTTTGAATATCATTATACCTGGAAGCCTGGCAAAGCATCACCCAGGACCGATGGGTATTACGAATAATCTCCGGAGGCTATGTCATCCCCTTTTCGTCACATCCCCATCCAGTCAGAAAAATCCCGGATGTTCCACCTAGTCAAAGGGATCACGCAGCTTCAGAGGTTTCAAAGCTGCTAGAGAATGGAGCCATCCAGCATGTCCCCTCAGACCAGATCGGATTAGGGACTTTCTTTTTGGTGCCGAAAAGAACAGGGGACCTGAGACCCATATTAGATCACAGTCAACTGAACAACTACGTAGTCCAAGTTCCGTATGGTCACTCTACAGTCAGTTCTCTAGTTGTTGGGAAAGGAAGTATGGATGTGCTCCATAGACCTCAAGGACGCTTACTACCATATCAAAATGGACAGACCATCCAGGAGTCACCTACGCTTCCAGCTGGGAGCCAGTCATTTTCAGTTTTGAGCCCTGCTTTGGTCTCACCACAGCCCCCAGGGTGTTCACCAAGTGTATGGCAGTGGTGACAGCTCACGTGAGACGTCAAGGATTCCAAGTGTTTCCGTATCTGGACGACTGGCTCCTCACCGCCGCCACCAGGCATCTACTAATCCAAACCAGGGACGCTACCATCACTCTGTCAACAGTTAGGCATAACATTGAACTGGGAAAAATCTGCCTTGTTGCCCTTACAGCGTGTCATTTTTATAGGTGCAGAGCTAGACTCCGTTCAAATGCAAGCCTTTCTACCGCAGGAAATAATTAGAGTCTTACAGCAACAAGTGCACGCCCTGCTACCCCTGAGGAAAGCGAAGGCAAGATGGGTTCTCCAACTGCTGGGGACTATGGCAGCAACAATCATGTTAGTCCCTCTAGCGAGACTGCACATGAGGCTCCTTCAATGGCTCTTCTTTGCTCGATGGTCTCTCTAGAAACTTCCACTTTCCCACCTTATTTTGCTCATGGACAGATGCAAACAAGATCTCAGTTGGTGGCTTTGCACCAGCAATCTGGACAGGGGGAAACCCTTCGTTCCACTTCCCCCAGTTACCACAGTAACCATGGACGCCTCCCAGATAGTGGGTGGCATTATCTTGGCAGGACAGTCCAAGGCACATGGCAAGATCACGAGATACATCTGCATATCAACATCTTAGAGATGAGAGCGGTGCTACTTGGGTTGCAGGCACTTCAGAGCTTTCTGCTTCTCGGGACTATTGCAATACACTCGGACAATATGTCAGTGGTGTGGTGACTGAACAAACAGGGAGGAACCAGATCATATCCCCTGTGCAGAGAGGCCATGCGAGTGTGGCAGTGGGCAGTATCTTCCCAACGGTTTCTGGTGGCAACGCACATTCTGGGGAAGTCCAGCGTGATAGCAGACAGGCTAAGCAGAGCTATTCTGATGCCTTACGAGTGGTCCCTGAATCGTCTAGTGGCAGAACGAATCTTCAGCAAATTGGGTCACCCTTACTGTGACCTTTTTGCCAGCCCCCTCAATGCCGAATGCAGCAGCTACTTCACGCTGATCCCCTCACAGGGGGAGTCGCCCAGGGACGCTCTAGTCTACGGTTGGCCCTCCGGTCTGCTTTATGCTTTCCCTCCGTTTCCCTTGCTATCGAAAGTGATTCAGAAAGCTATAGCCTTGGGAAGCAGAATGATTCTGATTGCTCCACACTGGCCTCATAAAGTCTGGTTCCCTTTTCTCCATCCCTACATTGTGGACACACCTTGGACTCTGGACCCTCAACCAGACTTACTGACACACATGTCGGGACAGTTCCACCCCTCTCTGCGGACCCTCCGGTTGACAGCCTGGCTACTCCACTTCCGTCGTTAGTTAGGCTTCATCATTTTTCACCAGAGGTAGTTCATATTTTATCTTCATCTCATAAGCCCTCTACTAGGAAGATTTATTCCAGCAAATGGAAGAGATTTTCTATTTGGGCTCATACCCAAGGAATTGACCCTTACACAGCTCCAATTGCCTCTGTCTTGGAGTTTTTATCTACGCTTTTCCAGCAGGGCTCAGCGTCCGCTACCATTAAAGTTCAATTGTCAGCAATTTCTAACTTTCATGTTGCTAATGAGCCTAGTCTAATGGCTCACAGACTCTGTAAGGCTTTCCTGAAAGGCACCCTGTTACTCCGTCCTCCTGTTTCAGAACCTATCACGCCCTGGGATCTAAATTTTGTTCTGCAAGCCCTTACTTTTCCACCCTTTGAGCCTACAGCTACCTGTGACTTAAAATTCTTGACCTAGAAAACTGCCTTTTTAATAGCCATCACATCAGCTAGACGTGTTTCAGAAATTCAGGCTCTTTCTATTAAACCTCCATACTTGTTCTTTCATAAAGATAGGGTTTCTCTTAGACCAAACCCTTCTTTTCTTCCTAAAGTGGCATTCATATCTAATATTAATCAATCTATTGAGTTGCCAGAGTTTTTTCCCCATTTTTCAAACAAGGCAGAATTTAGATTTCATCAATTGGATGTACACAGGCAGTTATGTTTCTCTCTGCACAGAACCAAAGATATTTGAAAATCTGATCAACTGTTTTTCTCTTTTTCGGAAAACAGAATTGGGTCCCCTGTCTCCAAGATCACCCTATCCAGATGGATATCAAATTGCATCTCTTTCACTTATTCCTCAGGGGGTAAAGACCTGCCGTTTCCAGTCAAGGCTCACTCTACTTGGGCTGTATCAACTTCTACAGCTTATCAGACCAGATTATCTATGGACGATATTTGTGCTGCAGCTACCTGGGCTTCTCCTCACATCTTTGTTACTCATTACAACTGGACGTGGTATCTAGGGGCAGGTCTTCCTTTGGTTCCCCAGTACTCAGGAGTATCTTCTTCTGAGCCACCCAGGATGTAGGTGCTGGGGACGCTGTCCCACGGGTAAGAATGTAGGCGAGATTGGACTACATAACATCAAGAAGTTATGTACTCACCATAACGTTCGATGTATGTAGTCCATCTAGTCTCACATTCTTACTTACCCTCCCACCTTCCCCCTTCCTGGAGGATCTGGAGGTTAGGTCTGGTTCTTAGAGCCCCCTTCACCTTTAGTTTATTCCTCTTTCTTGGATGTTGTTATGCATGGGGTATAAGTGTGGTGTTTGCAGCAAACTAGATCTGGAGATATGGAGCAGTGCAACATGGGATACCTTCTTAGCCCAACCAATAGAAGACTTCGAGCTAGAAAAGTTTGGCCGAGTCGGAGCCAATATTCGGCTCCGAACCCATGGGTAAGAATGTGAGGCGAGATGCACTACATACATCGAACGTTATGGTGATTACATAACTTCTTGTTTTTTGATTTGTCATTCACTGAATAAATATTGGTTTGAAATTATTTCTTTCAAACGATTTTTAATGATAATTTTCAGTTAACCAACTCATTAGTTTTGTTTAATGTGCCCTTACCACAATGTGTCCCAAAAGTAAAATATCCTGTACTGTGGACATTGCTTGCCCATTGCATGTAAAATCGTAACAACTTACTGGAAGAATAAAGCACCACCAACTTTTCAAGATTTCAAGAAAATTGCAGTCTTCATGTCTCGAATGGAAGTAGCAACCATAAAGAAAAGAACTAAGACATCATCATGCTTCACTTATTGGCAGAATGTTGACGAAATATTGGACAAAAAAATTGATCTGATTAGTCAGCACAGCATCTTAATACAAATTACATATTGTATATGGAAATGTGATGTTATAGATTGTATATTTAGGCAATTGTATATAGTGTCTTTTGTAAATAGTTGACTAGTTGATATATTATTTTGTTTCACTATTTATGGTTCACTCTATTTGAAGATATGGAAAAAAAATTAATAAAAATTTCTTTGAGTAAAAACAAAAAGAAAAAACTATCTCTGTTTGCATAAGATATTACTCTATACCTGGCAAAACCGGAACGAGAGATTTCAGTGTTGTGGAACATTTTTAGACAGTTTCAGATCTTTTCAGGATACAAAATTAATGATGCTAAAGCAAAGACAGTAACGGTAAATTATGTACCCGCATATGAATTGGTTCAGCAATATCCATGTATATGGGGACATGATAAAAATTAAGTATTCAGTAGTATCGATTAAAATAATTCTGGTGTGGTAGCTAAGGATATGTGGGAAAAGACTAAAAAGATCGTACAAAAACTGAAAAAATGGAAGCTTTGTTATATGGGTATGGATAGTAAGATACTAGCAGTTAAAATATTTTTAGTCCTTTAGTCTTGTGTACAGGTCAAGCATATTTTTATCAACCAGACGAGAAGTTGTGGATAGCAGTTAATAAGGAGTTGAAGGACTTTATCTGGGGGGGACCTGCAAGAGTCAAGTGGAATATGATGATTCTTCCAGTAGAACAGGGATGATTGTGATTACCCGATTTGAAGGGGTATTTTAGAGTTACACAGTTAAGGCTCCTCTACATAGCACAAGCAGAATATTATAATTAAAAGTGGAAAATGATGATGAAGAAACAAGAAAGAGACTAGGGTTTTGGATGCAAGCCTTTAAGGAGAATAACAGTAATCATACAGAATATTATATCTGTAAAGTAACAGCAAGTATCCTAAGAACTAAGCCAACATGGGAGTGGAGAAAGGTGATTCTGCTGATAGGGAGACTGCAATTAGGGATATAGACAGTAGGAGATGGGGTGGAATTTATTGGAGAAAATTGTCAGAAAGAACCAAGGTATTGGGAACAAATAACTAGAGAGGGAAAGATGATAGAATGGAAAGATGCCAAGAATTTATTTGGACTGCAAGTTAGAGATTGCCTTCCCTGTCAAGGATTGATTTCAGACTATAGGCAAAGAGAAAGGAATGGTGGGGTCCTAAATGAAAGATCAGCACTGGTAGAGTTTTTAGTAGAATCTAGAACAGAAGCTGCCATTAAAGAAGGAATAATTAGTATGAGTGTATAAAAATATTGTATGATCTATAAGAATCAATCAGAGGAGGTTAGAAAAGATTGGGAAGAGAGATTAGATAAGCAATTCACAAAGAAACAACGGGAGAATATATGTATGTCTCACAAATGTGCAACAAAATCTAGAAGATTTAGGAGTTTTGCTTGGAAATGTTTACATAGATATTTTTATACCCCAAGTAGACTCCATGGAATTTTTCCTCCGGTATACAGGAAATGTTGGAGGTGTGACAGGAAAAAGAGATAATTGGGAACATATTTTCTGTAAGTGCAGTGAGTTGGCTGACTTTAAGGATTCCCTGCAGGATGCACAGTCTGAGATGCTGTGTGGGCAGATTGGTGTGATGAGGGAGATGATTTTTCTGAGCTATGATACAGAATCAGAATTGCTTAGACATGGAAAGGCCATGCTATGTCTAATTATGGTGACTGCCAAAAAAAAAAAAAAAAAGTTACTAGAAGATGGAAGTCAAAATTTAAACCAACTGTACTAGAAGTAGTGAATGTAGTTACAGATGTAAAGTAACTGGAATTGAGATCTTAAGAAAAGCATACAGGGGAGGATAAAGGTTTAAAAGAAGTTTGTTTGTGTCTTTCGGCTTTTCCCGGTTAGGGGTCGCCACAGCGAAACTCCGGTCCGCTAATGATTGGCAGTTGATTTTTATGTACCGGCTTGCCAGGCCTGACGCACAACCTTCAACGAAGGTACGCCCATTCACGCATGCCTCCACGCAGAAGACTCTCTAGCTGAGAATCGAACCGGACAGAGTCTTACTGCGAGGCGACAACGCTACCGCAGCACCACCACCGCGGGAAATGAGCTGTGCATTTTTCACTGAAAATGATGGTTAGATTATAAGTGATGTATAATGTTTGCAACTGGGATTGTCAGTATGGATTGTGATGTAAAATGCTTGCAACTAGGATTATATCAGTATAGTTTGTTTTCATTTATATAAATATTTGCTTGTCTGTGTCATAACTGATGGTTTAATAAAGACATTTCTTGTAAAAAATACAAAAAAAAGGCAGGAGTTGACTACTTTATATAATGTTGCTTAAGTCATATGATATATAGCAGTACATGTGAAGTATGTTTGTAAACATGAACTTAATACAGTTTGATTACATTTATATAAATGTAATTTTGCCTATGTCACAATTGATAATTCACTAAAGGTGTTAAAAACAAGGCATGACGTTACCCAAACTTTCCAGAGCTCATTCAGCCAGATTCCTGGGTACTTCATCTGCCTTTTGGTCAAAAACATCTATTTATGATACATGCACTGCAGCCACAAGGTTCAATGCTCATACCTTTGTTACTCATTACAAGTTGGACATGATTTGTAGAAATAGAGCCACCTTTGGTTTGGCAGTACTCAGGAATATCCCTCCATGAAAGCCACCCAAGATCAACATAGCTGGGGACTCTGTCCCATGGGTTGAGGAAGAATGAAAAGGGACAGCATCAGATTATAAAGTTATGTACTCCCCATAACTAGGTATCTGTGTTGTCCATTTTCATTCTTCCTCAACCTCACTCCCATCCATCTTGTTTGTAGAGATCTATAGGATTGTATTTGGAACCTACAGATACTGGTTTGAGCCCTTTTTCTTTTCTCTGTCAGCTATACCTTTCTTTTTTTGCTGTAGGGTTCTGTGGCAACAAACCCTGTCTGAAGTAATGGGGGTGGAATGGTGGCGTTATGGATAGAGGGAGGAGCTCAACAGCTGGATCTGAAGTCTGGAATATGTGGCCAAATTGGAAATATTTTAAGACATCAGAATCATTCTAAGTGCTTGTTATAATATTTTAATATGTTTCTCAATAAAATGGCCTTCATGAGATCTGCTGTACTAATATATTATTTTGCTGTCCTGTTTCCAAAATCAATTTTAAGTTGTATTTATATATATCATGGTAGGCCAAAGGAAGAAATTATATTATTCCTTTCCTTTGAAATAGAATGGCAGCAGTATGATTCACGGTATCTTTGCGTATCTTATGGAACACAGCTGCTTGCAATGTTTCCCAGAATGGGTCTCATGCTTCTTTTGAGATTTTCATAATAGTAAACGCAGCTTCAGCAAAAGAAAGTAGATAAATTGCAGGGTTTTGTAAGGAGAATTGGTATTCCTGCAAGTATTGGCAGATCTGCCAACACACTATTTAATTGCAAGCTTTTGTAGTGATGTAAGCTTGTGGTTCTTCAACTGTTGACAGACCCACACGCACATGCATTCTGAGGTGCCAGAACTGTCACTGTTGTGAATAAGCCTCCCTTAATCATGTGTTACTTCAGGAAAATCGCAGGGAGGTAGCATGCAAGCAGATTCTGGTATTCTCCAATACCTGCAGTGGGAAGTAAGATATATTTTTTTCTTTTTCTATCAAATGATGTAGCAATAGAAACATTGTTTATTTGTTCAGAAGTGTTTTGCTTGTATAATCATTATCTTTCTTTACCTTCCTATAATAATACATCAAACTATGGGCAATCCTTTTTTCTTCAGGTTGTATTATGAGCTTTTTTATAATTCTCTTCTCTAAACTGTTCCCAAACTTTTACAGACACCGGCAGCTTTTCATGGCTTCTGTGCTCATGTTTTCCTGAATCTTCCAGTTTACTCCTTTCTGCGTACCTCAGATGGGTCTTTCAAGTCTTTGGAAAGTTGACCTTAATTGTACTTATTAGGCCTAAGGGAGCAAGAGGTTGATGAAGTAGCATTGAATGTGGAGCCTGGGCAGCCAGTTAATTCTCCCCTGGCTCTGGTGGCAGCTAGTGCACTAATGTCTGAATGTTGTCCGTACCCCAGTATTAAAGCTGTGAAATCCTATACTACTTCTGGTCTCCACTTTTGGGCATCTGGTCCCCCCCAGCTGACAGTTTATCTTACACCACTTGCCATCCCTTCTGGTAGCCCAAGTTTTTTCCTGAGCCCTGGGTTACCAGTGTTGTTTTTGTTTAAATGAGACACAAATGTCTCATTGCATTATATCTTCCCACTACTTCCGTTATACTGCTACCTTCTCAATTTTTTTCACTGTAACATATGAACACTTCATCAAACCCCAATCCTTTGACATGACATAGTAGCACTTGTTCTCTGTCCTGTGCCCAAGACTAAATATGACTGTCTGTATTTTTTCATTGAAGTCATTCTCCTCAGTATTATGGCATTAGCAAATATATTTAAACTGATTTGAAAGGCTAAAATACTAGTATATGTAAAGATGTACTTTAGTCAGCTATGTGCACCGATAACATTTGTCTTCCTCTCTACCACAAAGCAAGGTTCCGCCACACTGTGTACATGCTTTTTTAAAGCAGCTGCTGACATCAACAAACTGAAGGCTACCTATGTAACATTATGGGTACAACCTGGTAAGATAACCTGTAGACTTCCCTGCTTCTGTGGCATGCCATGGACCCGTAGACAAAGTCATCTGCCAAAGCACGTGCAAGAGACTAAACTTAAAAAAGGAGGGTGGGCTTTCCCTTTGATTGTAAAGCAAGGAAATTAATATTTTATAATGTGCATGCATTCCTAATAATAAAACTATTCTGGAACAATATTGTATAGACAAAAAGAACTTTAGGCTTGAAATAAGCTGCAGGTGTGGGTGGACTTTTCCCTTAATGCTTAATGGTATGTAAGTGAGTATTGAGGTAACAGTGATTTGGAGGGAACTAGAGAAAACTGTGTAAGGTGGGGGTGAGTGACAAAGTTAAGTGAAGTTATTTAGCTGCCATTGACGATAATAAAATAGAAGGAATGAGGAGCATAGCGAAAATGAAGAGGTTAATGAAAGGAGAGAAAGACCTACAGAGATGGACAATATTACTAGAGAAAACAGAGATATCCTTTCCATGCTGTCAGAATATAGAATTTAGAAAGTAGACCATTTGGTGAATTTTGGAGCAAGGCAAATCAGTGAAATACTGCATAGACCAGAGGTAGTGAGTGAGGTCTTTCAGTGAAGGAATGGTACAGGATACAGTTATATGTGGTGATTCAAAATGGTGGATAGGAGTAATAGGAGAAAGCAGATAATGGCAGAGGCATGAGACGGAGGGCACCATTAGGAATAATAAAATTGGCAAATGTCTGTAATGTAGAAAGAGGGCTTATGCATGGAAATATTTCAAGAACAGGTGAAATGTTGGAAGGAAGTGTACAGAATGTGATGGGCTGAAAGAGTTACTGCACCATGGAGTCATAATTTAAGGATCTTGCATAAATACATTTACATGTTAGCATGGTTAGTAAAGGAAGACAAGATAAGCTATGAGGTAGAGAAAAGGGCAGAGGACATCTGCATATTCTTGTGATATGGATGGTTTACTAGAGTCTGAGATGAAAAAAGGAAAGAAGAGAGATTTTTTTTCCAGAAATGTGAGATGGGTCTGAAAATTGATTAATGGAACTGGGGAGAGAGGGAAAGAGTGAGTGTTGTATTTTTTGCAATCCTTGCTGGATTTGGTATAGAGATTGCAATTTGTTAAAAGGTTGAAGGCCACTGTGTTCACTTGGATATAGAAAAGAGAAACAGGGGTCATATAGGAGCCTAGTATATGGGGAGGATGGGATGAAGAGATAAAGATTGCCAGGAAATGGGAGAATACACAGACATATTGTAAAATATATATAAAGAGGGGGGAGTGTTATGTAGATGGGTGCTAGAGATGAAAGGTGTCTTTTAATCTAGCTATAGGAACAAAGTACTACATTTGCTGCACTTTGGTTGTAAAGGGGTATTGCTAAGAGGAGTAAAGGGGAATGAGATTGGTCAAAAATTAATCCTAGATTAAAAAGGGTATGGAATTATGTATGTGTTTACCCTGCAGTAGAGTACTGAACTATTTATTTTATTTATTAAATTTGTTAACCAGATAAGTGAACTGGTGCATAACCCCTTTTCAACCACTACTTGAGCCATGAAGGCAGAGACAACAGAGTCTTTGGTATTTACGATATGCATATGGTAAACAAATGTAAATAAATAGAGTTTAAATAGAAACAGGTTTGGGTTTGGGGTTTTGTATTAATGTTAAGCTGGATTCCTACTAATGCCTGAGAAGTATTGTTTTAAGATGACCCTTTTTAATTACCTTACTGGACACCAGCAAGCAGTCTCTTGGGAACTGACATTATCACACCTTTTACCAGTGACTCTAGGCATTCCCCAGGGATCCATCCTAGTTCCACCACTATTCTCAGTGTTTACTAAGAACCTTCACACTTCAACCTCACAAGCCTGTATTATCCAATGCGCAGATATGTGCCTTTCCCTCAAGCCAAGAACTTCAAATCAAAACACAACAATCCTTTCTAGCAGTTGGAAACTGACTTATTAATGCTCAACTAATTTTAACCCCCCCCCCCCCCAAAAAAAAAAAAAAAACTTATGATCTTTCAATCCACAAAATCAGCCTCACCCACTAACACCTTTTAACATTGTATCACTTAACACCATTTCCCTAGCACAACACACCAAACTTTTAGGAGTAGAAATTGATTCTAATTTAAAATTTGAAATTCACATTTTCCAAACAGTAAAAAAGTACACAAAAAACTCGGAACATTGTATAGGAACAAACACTACTTTACTAAAAATACTAAAGCTACCATTGCCCTATCTCACTTAAGCCCCACACTGCTGTATGGAGCTCCCATACTCACAAATCTAAAAAATGTAGAGCTAGTAAAACTTGAATCATGTTACAACAAAATTGCCAGATATGCTACAGACCTACTAGCTAGATCCCATCACTATATAGCACTCAAGCAATTCAACTGGCTAGAGCTCCCCTACCGCCTTCATTACTACCAGTAAACCATGGCCACAAAATACTCTCTGAACCAGAGAAAATCTCTGCCCTACAAATACTTCATCCCTGTGCTCCTAACAGAACCCTATGCTCTACAAACAAACACCACATAAAAATCAATCTAACCAAAAATCAAGCAGGCGACTCTCTCTCTTCCCAAGTTATATAGGAAAAATCTGCAATACTTTGCCTGAAAATATTACAACTATTACATCTCTAGCCCAGTTTAAATCAACACTAAAAAAACACTTGTTACATAAATGGCTATGCCCATGCTCTGCTCCTGACTAACCTTGCTCTCTAACAAGCCTACTAACTATACCCTTGTACTGACTAATCACTTCCCACTGTCTGTAAGGGTAAACATTACTCTATGCATACTAAACATTACTCTAGATAAACCCACTACAGAGCTGATGACATGGCGATTAAATATTTCAGTTTCCTTAGAAACTTTATTTAGGAACTGCTGTGAAAATTGGACCCACTTTATACTCGCACAGAACTGTATTAGAATTTAGCTACTCTCTACTTTTAAGTTATCTGTTGTTTTCTTACTGATTTACCTAATACTCACTCTACAGCAGTTCATTACGATGCATTTTGTATAACTATTTTCCAAGTTTGCCCTGAATTAGTTGCCTAACCTTTCTACTCAGATGTAAATCTAATTTTTTATGTTCATTGTGGTACTGTAAACATATTGTAATTCTGCTTGTTCATTGTGGAAATTTTCTCCCTGGGCCTCTGCTGAAAAAGGACGTGTTCAGTCGGACTTCCCCCGGTAAACAAATGTAAAATAAAATAAATAAATTGAAAATTACTTGGCTGTGTTTATACAAAATTGTAGTGTATGATCAGGCTTTCATTTCAGAACTAAGTTGAGAGACATACAAAGCAATGATTTTTTTTTCTTTTTTCACTAGGTTGCATAAACAGTCTATTGAAGTTGCCTGGAAACAGTTAAGAGAGTATCAGATGTTTTTGAAAACGAGGTACGCATCTGTAGCCCGGTTACAGGCAGACTCTTCTACAGTTGATAAGTTAAATGATAGACTTTTTTTACCTGCAACAGTGCATTTTGAAGTACAAGCATCTCAGTCTAGAACTGTTTCTTTCTTGCCCGGTTTGACTGTTTCTGCATCCCAGAAGGAAAAAACTCTATCTGCTTGTTTAGAAAGGTTAGCTAACGTGCCAGTAACAGCTGCAATCAACAGTATAGTACAGCCTAAACTGAGTACTACAGAATCTGGGTTTGCATCATTGCGGGAGTGCCCTTTACAGTCTGATGAAAAAGAAATGAACCAGAAAATAAGAGACATTTTAATACAAGATGCAGTTAATGCAGAGTTTAAAAACTCCAGTGATATAATTAATGGAAACCAAGGTACGAAAGTGGAGGTTGTGAGGAAATCTAGAGAGAATCGACTAGGAATGATATCTTCACATAATGAAATGCCACTTCAGCCAGTAGATAAACTTGATGCCCTCCAAAATTCAAGCTCAATGACACAAGAAGGTTTTTCATTACTGCAGGCAGGACTACAAGCTAAACAGTTAGGAGTTGTGTCAAAGCCTGAAAAGTATTCTCTGATTAAACCTTCTAATCCACTCTCTGCATTTGCCTTGCAGGCTACAGACGATGATGATGCTGTGTTGCAAAATGAGCAGAATTTGAAGATAACTTCATCAAGTTCACTAACTGGAATGCTCTTAGAGAAAGAGAACAAGCCGATGCAGTCCATAAAGCCATTAGATGTGTTACCTCCTGGTGAGATTCAGACCAACATGACTTCTCTTGTCACTGCACAGACTTTAGTTAAAGGTGGTCCCATGGAGTCTCTTTGTTGTGAACAGAAGTCATGTGCAGCATCTGAAAGGGGTTCATCAAAATCCACTGCAGAAGAAGGCAGACTGTTTTATGTGCATCACCAAAGTAATATGGATGTTTATCCTTATTTGACTGGAGAGTTAGTAACACAGGGAGCAGCAGTAGGTCAGGAAGTTATGCTATCACCAAGTAACTTTGTTGCATTACATCCTCAGCAAAATTTATTGATCTCCTTACAGGAGATGGAAGCAAGACAGAAACAGATAAGGAGTTTGCAAGAGCAGCTAGAGAAACAGCATGAATCTGTACTAGCCAGACAGAAATTACAGGAAGAGACACTGTTATGTAGGCGTGACTATCTGAAAGAACAGTTGAGAAAGCAGCAAGAAATCTTAGACAACGCCCTTTTGGGAAATCAGGTATGTATATAAAATATTGTTGTACCATCATTTTAGTAAAGTTGTATTGAAAAAGGACAGCACATTGGCATAGTTGGCCAAGCAGCCTTTCTGATAGAAATCTCTTACTGTTGTGTATTACACATTATAATTCTTTTTAATGTTTCCAGCTTGCATGCATACTCTGATTATCAAGCTGATAATGTATATAGTTGCATCTTATCTCAGTTTGAGTCCCTTTCACTTCCCCAGAAATTTCAATCAAAACACCAAGAAAAAAAAGAAAAATAATTACTTGGACTTTGTTTCCAACAGTGAAATGATTGGAAAGTTATTTGGTAGCTGTGCATTATTCTTGTTAAACATGTGAGTGAATCTTTTATTTTTTTTTTTTGTTAACAAAAGATTTGGTCACGCAAACAGGTTTGAGTGTTACCTCCACATAATGAAGGAAAAAGTGCACTAGGCATATGGATGCATGTTATCTACAATTTCCTTCATCAGAAATCAACGATCTATTCTTCACTCTCAACTTTGTGAATAAGTTGATAAGATGGAGAAGTTTGATAAGCTCATGACTGAGATGCAAAACAAATTTCATCCTCCCTGACTTGAATATATTCAAAAGTCTGTCCCTCACTTCTGGGATAAGATGGAGAAGTTTGATAAGCTCATGGCTGAGATGCAAAACAAATTTCATCCTCCCTGACTTGAATATATTCAGATGTCTGTCTCTCACTTCTGGGATTTGTAATCTGTGGACCCCTCACGTCTGATCTGTTAACAGATCAGCAGAAGGAATTAGCAGATGCCAAAACCTGCCTAAACTTTATGGAAGTTTGAATGTTTGACTTGGAAGATTGGGGATGACAGAACAGCTGGTTGACAGGTGTCCGTAAAAATACTGAAGAGGTGACTGTGGAAGGCATTTGATTAGCATAATGGAGGAATGAAATTGCATAATTGGAGGAATTGAATATGGAAAAGAGCACATGGTTATATCTGACACAGCATTTAAGGCAGATGTCAAAACCTGTACTAGTCAGATTTGAGGGTTTTTTTTTCCTTACAGAGCCCGATTTCTCAGCTGAAACACGTGTGGAAGTCAGCTTTTTGCCATAGGGTACAAAGTAGTAGAGGCTATGCCTTGCTTCTGAATATTCTCACTAGGAGTTCTGGTATTATTTGCACTCATGGAGGAAGCCGAGTTGAAGTTAGATTGGTTACAGCTTCTGAACCTGCCAGTGCAGGTGTGTTAAATGAGAGGCAGCTAATCAGGAATTAGATTTCTTGTGTTAACAAAAAAAAAAAAAGCTGGACATTGACCCTTTTGCATTGCTTATAATGAGGGTGATTGTCAAGTAGAATGACGCACTTAGGGCTGCCACTGAAACTGAAATGTAACACTGTCTCAGGGTACTGGTAGTTCAGGCTAATCTTGTCATCTGCTAATATGTAATTAACTACATTAGGGCAGACTAACTGAGGTTTTAAGCTGAAGTAGCATAGTAGCTGCTTGTTTCCTTTTCAGGCCCCCCCCCCCTTCCCCTTCCTGAAATGTGTAACACAAGCTGGGATATAAATTGTTTTGATGGCGATATAATAATTTTCAACTCGTTTCTTAACTAAGTGTTTGACAAAGTCTATAAAGTTGCAGAGGAGGAGTAGGAGATATCTAATTTTGCTCATTTGTTTTCTTTGTTTTCTCACTAGTAATGTTTGGGGGGGGGTAGTACTAATGGGTCTCCCAAATGTAATGTGGTGCTGCAGTGATTTACGATGTCTGTTCTCTGCTAGGCCTGTTTTGAGGAAGCAAACAATGTGTACATTTTTTTTGGGGGGGGGGGGGTTGGAGGTGAGAAACAGAATGTTTGCAATTCCTGTTGTAGGGTTGCCACCATACCTCTCAACCTGGAAACATCAAAAATCTGGACAAGGCCCATGAAAAATAGGTGCAATTCTGTACACTGATTAACATCTAATTTACATACATAATTATGTAACCCCACCCACTCCATTGGAATTGTGGGATACCAACTTTCAAACATAACTGAAGAACGGGCAACCAAAATATGACACCAGAGTCCCCCTGCAGCCATTCCAATGTCCCATTACCTGACTATTTCGCCCCAATTACCATAAACACTAATGTGTGCATACTGATTTACTTCTGCAATGATTATTTGGATTTTATTTTTACAGCACTGACTGCACAACAGTGCAAAAACACTACTAGACATCTAGTAAAAGCAATACTGTCTCACAATGAAAATAGTTGGCATTAAAACTTGTCTGCCCTTGAAAGTCACATTCATTGAAACAGCATTGAAACCCACTCACACTACATCCAAAGAAAATGCATTTGGCCAGTGCACCAAATGCAAACACTCGACTGTTAGCATTCTTCAACTAATGACACACAATGCATTTTAACCTGAATGGCCAGTTAAATTTCAGGTGAACTTCATGTATTGGCCTGCATTACTTTGCACATTATCATGAAACTTGTAATAGCACTATCGGAGATCCTTTTACAACCCTTCTAATACACAAGTACAGCATATAGTGAAAAGCAAACTCAAAAAGGCAATGAAGGAAAAAACAAACTAATGCTAAGAATGTACACAGCTTTACATGCATATCTGCAAAGCATATTACTATACACTTGTGTCTTTACAGACAAACATATATGAATTATTTATTCACAGAGGTAAAACCATCCTTAAGTAATGAAAACCACAATCAGATATATTCAGAAATGTCCAGGCCATTTTTTTTTTGAAAGTGAAAGTTGTTATGTTGTCATAATGAACTGTAGCCTTAACAGAACAGAAAAAAAAAACAGAATTAGGTAGATAAAAATATTATGATTTGCAGGGTAACCACACAACAGCTAAATACACCACTTGTAATCAGTTGTACAATAATACAGATTTCTTTACCACTAGAGTTACAAACAACAGTGCAACAACATGTCTTTATATAATCCATCCACAATCAACAACATGGTTTAACAGTAACAGTCATCTACAGCCAAGTTCACACTACCAGGTGGCTATATAATCATTTAAGGAAATTAATAACTACTGATTTTGCTATATAGGATTAAACTACTTAAGGGCAATTTGTTAATCCGGAAAGCAATTACCAAAGCCTTATGTAATATTATTGCAACTATGCTAGATTATTAAACTGTGGGGCTGTGAACAAGCTTCCCAGATGTGGTCATGAATATAAAGAACAGGGAACAGTAGTTTAATTCAGGAAACCCTAGCAAACAGGGAAGCACAAAGGATAGAAATTCTTTGTTGCTAATAAACTGGAAGTTACTTTGATAACAGCTGGGTTAGATTTTTCTAATGAAGTGCATTTCTTTCAATACCATACACCATTAACATCACAGAGATTTGACTGAAAAAAATTAGCACAGAACTAAAAGATTAGATGCCATTAACATCTGAAGCAGCAAAACGTTCTATCAATGATATGCATTGTTGTAGAAGAAACTAATAAAATAGATCTCTTAACTGCATTTGTTACTTAAGCAGAAGTTTCACACAGAAGACAAGAAGTTTGACAAATTCCATGACGACCTTGCAAATTAAAACTAAAAATATATCTGCTTGTGAAAAAGTGCATTCCCAGCGGGCCTAAGAGAGTTGTGGGTAGGTAATAACTAACTATCAAGCAGTGTAGGTATTCTCAGCAAACATTAAACATACTAAGCAAAAAGTAAGGAGCTTATTTATTTCCTTGTTTATGAAAGCAAGCGACTGCCATTATTACTTTGAATTTACCTTGGTATGCTATGCTCACATTTAACTAGGAAGGTGCAGTAACATTCCCAAACACAGTGTGTACTGATACTACAGCAAAAGTAGCCAATGTCTTTATCAGATAATGTATCTGACAGAGACTGCACAATTCAGTGTCATATAAATACTTTCTTAGAATCCTTTATATTATATTACAATCTTCTTGTGCACTACAAGTATGTGAATACAGTAATTGTGTGTTTTGTTTGCAGGCTTCAACATTTATCCTTCATGCTCCAGTTTATATTATTATATGGTCATTTTTACATAAAGACGATAGATGCCTCCCTCCCAAAACACACACACTTCTCTGAAAGTTATTTTCTTAATCCTTACTTAACAGTACTTACGTCACAGAATAATCACATCCAAACAATTTCTTCATTCCGATGCCGACAAATGATGCAGTATAATCCAGCAACCTTACCAGTCCGATAATGATACAAGAGCAGCCAGAACATGAAGTAGAAATTAGTCCAAGACCAGCAACTGTTTGTTGCCGTTCCAGGTTCCCGCTCGCATTTCAAACAGGCCGGAAATGCGTGTGCTCCTTGAGCTCAATTCCAACAGGCTGGTAGAGTGAACTGACGTCATCACACAGGCTAGTAACCCTGAGGGAGCTGACATCATCGCATACGCAATGATGTCAGCTCTAAGCCGCGAAAAATTAAAAACAAAAGAAAAAAATCGGAACTGAAGGGGTGCCACTTGGGAATCGTGGCACCCCTTCATTAGAACCCCAAAACCCAGTAAAAACCGAGCAATTCGGCACAGTTGAGAGGTATGGTTGCCACGTTTTCAAATGCTCAAAGTGGGACATTTTTTGTAGAAAAGTCAGATTTTGCAGGGCAAAACATATCCACGGCAAGTACAAGTGAAAGAACTTCACTTTTTTGCAAAAATAAAAACTTATTCTTGTAGCATTTGTGTTGCTTATTCTGTTTCTTATAACAATTAGATGTTTCAGATACAAAATAACTGTTTTATGCAACTATTAAAGAAAATACAGGAAATATTTTTGTCCTAAAATCTCAGGACATTTGCCATTTTTTCAGTTTTTTTGCAGGACACAACTGCCCAAAGAGGGGACTGTCCCTCGCAAAGTGGGACAGGTGGTAACCCTATCCTGTTGTGCTGGGGGTTGTTACCAATTTAATGATGGTGCGTCTAAGCTGACGAAGCACTTCTGTTCTCCTTAAATATTTGTTTATTATTCTCTTGATTTGATCATTGCAACTTTTCAAAAGCTAATACTTTTCTTAGAATCAACAATGAGTCGATTCACTTTGTTTTTCTGGAATGCTAGTGGTCTTCTTAAGCAGGCCAGGCAGGCAAAGATTTTTGCATTTGTCAGTAGACACTTGCCACATTTGTTTTTCTACAAGAAGCTGACCTGGGCCTGTTGGAGCATTTGTCTGTATACAGAGGTCTATATTCTGCAGAGCAGGTAAATTCTCTCCTGTTAGAGGTAAAAAGATATTTTACCTTTATTAGTAGGGCCACTGCATTTCAGTTGTTGAATCAGAGAGTTGGAGAAGTGAGGTGTGTGCCATGATTAAGGGGCTTTTGGATAGACAGTTAACATTAATAATTTTATCTTCCTCCAAGCAGCAGACCCACTGAGAACTCATGTCTTTCAAATAATTGATTTGTTTTCTAACAATTTTATCTTCCTCCAAGCAGCAGACCCACTGAGAACTCATGTCTTTCAAATAATTGATTTGTTTTCTAACAAGGTCTTTGTGTATGAGCAGTAGATTAGAATTTCACCTTTTCACAGGATAAGTTAGCTTGGACCAAGGGAGCGTGTGATTAATTTGCCAAGACTCTTAATTTGTTTGGGAAGGTTGATCTTCTCAGATTAAGGCCATTTTCTATTTTGTAGACTAGCTATTCCCCAAGGTCTTTAACTTTTTCAAGACTTGATAAGGCACTGATTTTAAAGAAAAATGGTCATAAGGTAATCTGGTATGGAGAATTTTTTCTTATCTGCATATCTTGATCGCGCCCTGCTGAATATTGAGCTGAACTGGAGAAGATGCCCACACAGTCAGTTTGGAGAGTCATTTTATTGTTTTGTAAAGGTCTGGATTTTTGAGTCCCAGCTCCATGAGTTCAAATCTTTGGGGTAGGCTGCAGAATGTTTGAGTAGCATCTTGTTTGGGCTGGGATGACTTTAAGTTAAGTTTAAAAGTACTCTTAAAATGTTAAATTGTAGGGTCCAGTCTTTGATAACAGCAAGGTTTTGCTGTTCATCATGATTCACTGTTATAGTAATAAAGCTTGGAATTTCCTGTCTTGAAGCCCTTGGCCGGCCTGGATACTAGATATTTTTTCCTCTTCTCTAGGCTCAGTGGATGCCCTCCTTTCTCATCTCAGAATTTTATAGGATAAAGGGTTATTGGCCAGTGCCATTTCATCAGATCCTTCTTTCTGTCAGAGTTCTAGACATTCTGTGTCCAGTACGTCCTTCAATCTGAAACCAGAGATTGAGCATCTAAACCCAAGTACCCTGTCAGGGAACTTCTGTGCATTAGTGCTTGTATTTGATTTCTGTTAGATGCCCATTAAGACTAATGTTTCTTTAGAGTGTGGAAAATAAATCCTTCACCAAGACTTCCACTCTGTCCTTGTTCCGTCTGGGCCTGGTGCCAAACTGTACTAGTGTGCACACTTTAATTCTAGAAACCTAAAACTTAGGGCAGACTCCCAGCAGAGCTGTTTAGAAAAGAAGCATTTTTGGCTTCTGCACACCATCTTATCTGCTGGTCCTGCTGTTGATCTCCCTCAGAAGAGGAAGAAGCAGCGTCAGAAGATTATTGGGGAGATGCACAATAGTGTTTTTTAATCTGTCTTCCTAAGTTTAAGATTGTCAGAGGAGGAGAGGCATCTCCACGTCCCTCTCAGATGACCAAGTGTGTGGATAAGGTTTCTGGCAAGGTGCTCTTGGAGCCAACCACGCAGTCAGCATTTGCTTGATTCGCGTTAGTTAGGGCATTGGGTGGGTCCAGAGTCACTAGGCAGGGTCAGGCTTTTGACTCCCCCTCCAGCAATCTTGGCCCCCTATTGATGACATTGGCAAGGTCAAACATAAGGTTGCTGTAGGCTTGCCCCAGCTTAGGCCTGTTGGGTCAAGAACACTGTCATAGATCTAGCTGCAGCACCTTGTCAGGTTAGCTGTGTACCTCATGGATTTCATGAAATCCAGAGAGGACCCCCTGCCCAAGCAACTTCTGTTGCTAAAAGAGAGATCTTTCCCCTCATGACTCCTCTGATTCCTACATTTGTGATGAGGATGAGCTGGTGTATGTGGACCAGTTTTCAGCAGGGTGATATGACAGTTTTGTGTCAAAAGACAACTGTACCTCTGCATCACCACTTGGGGATTTTTATTTTGGAGAAATCCTGTACAAGATGAGATTCTTTCACTTGGGAAACTCAGAACTAGCTTTAATTTTAGAAAAGGATCAGATAGTTTCTTCACTTATCTGTTCATAAACCTCTGGCAGTTTCTCCAGTCTTGCTTTGAGTTTCTTATTGGGAAGTAGGAAATGGTCAGGACTTGGTACGGTAGTTTCTCCAGAACTTTGGAGGCAGGACCTGCAGAAAGTCTTTGATATAATGTGCATAGTTTTAGTCTTCTCCTGTAGCCTTTTAAAAACACTTTGAACCTTGGATCCCAAGAGGAAATCCTTGTCTTAAAGGACATAATGATTTCAGCTTTGACCTGAGCAGGGTAAGACTGTTTCTCAGCCAAGGCAGCTGCCCTACTCAATGCTTCCAGAACATCAAAGCTACAGTGTGAAGAGTGTTTAGCATCCTGGGAACTGGTGCTGCAAAGTTGTAACAACTTTTTTTGTACACCCTTGTCTTATATCCCCTCCATTTTCTGTTTCATTGGTCCAGGGAGATTCCTGGAATTTAACCATATGAAACCGACAACTGAAAGCTGTCATGGCCAGAGTAGCTGAGGAATAACCTTCTTCCCATATCTGCCAAGGGTGTCACTGGCTCCCTTGGACCCTGAGGAGACTACCTCAGGATCCACCACCGGATTTCTAAAAAGTTGATCTGAAGTAGTCAATCTTCATTTTGTCATTGTGTGGGTTTGGTTCTGATCCTTCGGAAGTGAATTGGCCACTTTTATAGCTCGTGGATTCCAAAAACTGTCAAGCACATCCCTTTCCCGTAATGCTTAGGGTAGATTACCACAGATCTCATCTGTCGCTTTCAGCTTCAGGCATGGTTTTCCATTACTCTCTCAAACCTCACCAGTTAAGTGAAATAATTTCCATAATTTCTCACTTCTAAACATTCTTCTAGCCTGTTATTTATCTAGCTCACCTTCTAAATACCTTTTAGATTTTTTTTAGGCAAATTTTTTACATTTTTCCTTTCCCTTCCTTTTCCGTCTGTCATTCAGTATCCCTTACCCTCTCCTCTTACCACTAGATAAATAGCATTGCCCTTGCTGGTAGTTCTTCACTTTAAAAAAAAAAAAAGGCCATTTCATCAGCCTCCTTTCTCTTTCGTTCTTCTCTACTTGTCTACCTGTTGGTTTTCTTGTGTGTGTGGTAGTCTTCTTATCAAAGTGTGTGTGTGTGTCTGTGCACTGCCTCTGATTTCTTGTTAAAATGGCAGATAAAAAGAAGGCTCCAGCTGGCTTCATAAAATTTACAAAATGTGGCCATATAATTCCTTTTTCAGACGAGCATTCATTAGGTGTATACTGCTTGGGTCCCTTACATTTGCAAGAGGACTGCTGTATCTACCACACTTTTAGTCACCAAGCGTCGGTAGAGAGAAAGAACAGGCTTATTCTGAAAGGCCTGCTTCCCTACTCCTTTTGAGCGGCCATATCTGGATCTCCAGTTCAGGAGAAGACTAAACAAAAATCCAAACATACTACGTCTGCCTCTTCTTCCTCCTCTAGACCTTTGGAGGTGAAGAAACACTCTGCCTAAGTTCCGAGCACTTCCTCGGCACTGAGTCCAAAAAAAGAAAAAGACGTCGAGGTTCTCAACTCCATCGGAGCCGCCTTCTAAATCTTTGACCCTGAAGCATGCTTTGGAACCTGTCTGCTTCCTTGGTCCCGATACCTTCATTGGCACCGAAACAGTTGGAATCTTCCTATACACCACTGCCTAAGACACAGTATTCCCCTTCAGTAGACCCCTTTGCTGACAGGCCACTTCTTCAATAGACCAAAGTCCCCCTTGGTGGTCTCTATCTGTTCTTCCAAGAATTTAACTGAAGCTGACGTGGAGAGGTTGGTAATGAAAGTACTTTGAGCCCAAGGGGTGTCAGGCATTTTGTCGGTTTCTACCACTTCGGGACAGCCACTGACACCTTCTATTTCCCCTTTCACACCTCCTCCTCTAACCTCTACAGGCACTTTAGTGTACTGTGTTCCAAGTTTTCTGGAACCAACTGCACTGGCTCCGATCGTATCATTTTCTTCGGATCAGATGGCTGCCCTGAACACTTTGGTTGTATCGGAACCAGAGTCTTCCCAGAGCCATAGCTTGCCTGTCAGTTTCGAGGCATTGGGGTCGACCCCATTTTTATCAAAGTTGTCTCAGAGGATCAACACGGACAAGTTCACGTCTGGCTTCAGTCTTGAGGGGGGGGGACCACATCGGTGCAGGGAGGGGCTTTAGCACCGAGGTCTGCCCTTTCAGTTCTGGAGTCCCACGTGGCTTTTGGTGGGTCATCCCTCCACAGGGTCACGGGGACTGCAGCCTCAGGTTAACCAACAGGGTACCCCTCTCTTCTTCCAAAACCTTCCCAGATGATCCCTCTGATGAGGTCCCTCAGAAGAAATCGTGTAAGAGGAAACACTTAGACTGTCCAGAAGAGTGGATTTTGAAGAGGGCAAAGGTTCCCCTGGTTCACCTCCTGACGATGTCTCCTTTGGAGACATCCTGGAAATCCTTTGATTGGAAGTCTCTCAACCCTTCAACTGAGGAATCCGTGTACTTGCAGGCTTTCAGTACCCACCTATCTACTTCCTGGGTGTCTCCACCCGCCGACAATCTCATTGAGTTGATCTCTTGGTGGGTGTGGAAGGCTCTTGACACCACTCATCTGGTCCCCAAAAGACCAGACAAAATTATCATAGCCCCTGAGGATAAGCCCTTCTGGACAAAGGGAGTTCCTGTAGATACCATGGTAGTTGTGGCAGCCACTAAAAGGGAACTAGCAGAGGAGAGATCCCTCTGTCCATCTTCCCAACAAGGAGTTACGGATGATGGATAGATTTGAGAAGTGAGTTTGTTTCATCGACTTTTGTCCTGTAGTCTTTGCATTATTTGGCACACTTTACTAGATTACAGATAGATCTGATTAAGGAGCTGTCACATACTCTCTCAGGAGCTGTTTCTGAGGAGGTACGCGAATCGGTCACCTCTCAGTTGGCTACCCTGACTTCCATTTCTAATTCTTCCATGAGGCTGATTTCACATGAAGCCGAAGGGGCTACTAGAGCAGTGGCTTCAGGTATTTCCATAAGGAGGCATGCCTGCATGTGTTTATGATTTTGTGGAGCCCTTCAACTCTTCATTTATCAGTGTGCCTTTTAACAGCTCATCCCTTTTTGGCCCAACTGTTAGAGACACTTTAACCAGGTGTGAGAGGGATGGTAAAACCCTTTCTGCCATAGGAGTACATTTTTCTACTCCTCAAAAGTCCTTCTGTAGGAATCAACGAGAAACAGGCAAAACATAGTTCAGAAAATCCCAAGGGTCTTCACAGAATATACATAGCGATGGTTGCCTCAGGGGCAGATGGGAAAACAGTAATGGAAGATGCCGTCATGGGGGCAGAGGTGGCCCGCAGAATCAGGATTTCCAGGATTCTTTCTTCGTGAAACCCTTCCACCACTTCTGAAAGGAGGCCCGATTGTCCACCTCAGGAGTCAATCGGGGGTCGCTTATCCTTGCACTTAAAAGCCTGGCAAGAAATCACCTCTGATACTTGAGTGTAGAGAATCATTTCCAGAGGTTATACAATCCCATTTTCACGGTTTACTATCATTATTTCGACTCACACTCGGTCGACCGCACTATGTTCGACAATGGAAAGTCGAACACAGCAATATTGAACTTTAAAAGCAAGCCTAGGAATGGATTTTAACATGGGTCGAGATAGGGGTTCACTGCTATTGGCGAACTCCAAACCCCACCCTTCTGTTGTCGAACATAGTGCAGTTGACCGAGTGTGAGCCGAAATAATGATAGTAAACCATTTTCACTTCCTCCTCCTCATTCAAAGAAATTCCACAGTGGTCCTCCCAGTCGGAGGGAGCAAACAGCCATTCAAATTCAAAAGCTGCTAGAAAAAAGTCATCCAAGAAGTCCCACCAGACCAAATAGAATCCATTTTTTACTCATTCTTTTTACTGCCAAAAAAGACAGGGGACTGAAGACCAATTTTGGATCTCAACAAACTGAACAAATCTGTATGAAAAACCAAATTCCAGATTGTCACAGTTGTGTCCATTCTTCTGTTTTTAGGAAAGGATGGCTGGATGTGCTCTGTAGATCTTCAGGATGCGTTCTACCACATAAAGATGGACAGACATTCCAGAACATTCCTTCGCTTCCAGTTGGGAGCCAGTCATTGCGAATTCAGAGTTCTGCTCTTTGGTCTCACGACAGCCCCCACGGTGTTCACCAAATGCATGGCAGTTGTAGCAGCTTGCTAAAGACTACAAGGATTACGGGTGATTCTGTACCTAGATGGCTGGCTCATTTCCGCTACTATAAGACAACTACTGCTAACAGTAAAGCAAAATTTCTTACACCTATAGGACCTTTTATGCATCACAATCAACTCTGAAAAATCCTCACTGGAACCAGCACAAAATCTAGCATTTATAGGAGCTTTGTTGGACTCAAGTGCAGACACTATTGCAGAAAAACAAAGTTCTGGCATGGCTAGTACTTCAAACATTGGTATCAATGGTGGGTGCCATAACCCTTTTTCCTGTAGCCAGGTTCCACATGAGAATTTTACAATGGTTGCTTGCAGCACAATTTTCCATCCTTCAGCATCCCTTGTCAATGTCAGTCTTAATCACCAACACATGCGAGAGAGAGATCTCCTATGGTGGGTTCATTCAAAACAAGTCTTACAAGGGAGCGCATTCATTCCCCCTCAACCCCAGGCCACAATGATCATGGACATTTCCTTGGGGGGGGGGGGGGGCATTGCAAGGCACTTGGTCCCCAATGGAGGCCAATCTGCACATAAATGTTCTAGCGATGAGAGCAGTGCTATTAGCAGTGTAAGCATTCCAGGACTCTCTAGGGACAGTTGCGATTCAGACAGACATGTCAGTGGTCTTGATACATCAACAAACAAGGGGAAACCAAATCTTACTCATTATGCTGAGAAACCCTCAGTGTGTGGCAGGGGATGATCTCATCCAACCGCTTTCTCATTGCAAAACATATCCCGGGGAAGCCAAATGTGATAGTAGACAAATTGAGCAGGTGCATTCTTCTACCTCACAAGTGGTCCCGCAATCCAGAAGTTTCAGAAAGGACATTCCACACATGGGGCCAGCCTTGCTGCTACCTTTTTGCCTCCACTCTGAACAATAAATGCTGCAGCTACTTTGCCTTTATCCCTCCAGAGGGAAATTACTGAGGGACTCTCTTCTTCACAATTGGCCACCTGGTCTCCTTTATAACTTTACACTGACCCTCTAATTCCCAAATTCCTACAGAAAGCAGCCAAGTTGAAGAGCAAAGTCATCCTCATTGCCCCCTTTTGGCCTTGGCAAATTTGGTTCTCTTTCCTTTGGCTTCACCTGATACAATAACCTTGGATTCTGGATCCAAATCTGGACCTCCTGTCACACCCGACAGGCATCAGTCATGCAGACATTATTCTCCAATTCCATTAGTGGCCAGGCATGACATGCTCTCTGCCCCTGTCCAGTGCATCCTTTTGCCATCTCACAAACCATCTACATGTAAACTTTACACAAGTAAATGGAAAAGATTTGTTCATTGGGCCTCTGTACATTATTCTGATCCTTTTTCAGCACCAATACATGAAATTTCTCATTTTCTAGCTTCCATTTTTAATGAAGGCAATTCCACTTCGGGTCTATATCATGAAATCGAATAGAAAGAATGTCGAGCACTCTGAGCAAAACTGCCGAAACTCGAGGGTCCGTTATTGAGGTTTTAGTAAAGTGAAGAGTGGAATATTTGCCCTTTCCTCACTGTAGTGCGATCACGGAGTTGGAATGTATATTTAGCAGGGGGGGGGGGTGCAGCACCCCCATAATAAGGACTTTGTGTTTCGACATTTTCGCTCAGAGCGTTCGACATTCTTCCTATTCGATTTTATAATATAGACCCTTCCACTTCTACTGTTCCAAATAGCATCAGTTTCTGATTTCCACAGTGGTTCTTCAGTGGCATCACATAGGCTTTGCAAAGCTTTTTTGAAAGGTACCCTCCTCCTTAAACCCCTGACAAGGATGGTATGCCTCCTTGGGAGGACCTTATTTTGATCCTGTAAGCTCTGACACAATCCCCCTTTGAATCAGCCTATAGGTTTGATCTAAAGTTTCTATCCTGGAAAATTGTCTTTTTGGTAGCCATCATTTCAGCTAGATGGATTTCAGCAATTCAGACGCTTTTGTCTAGATCTCCATATTTGATTTTTCATAAGGATAGAGTTTCTCTCAGAACTGACCTATCCTTTCTACCTAAGGTAGTTTCGGAATAATCAAGCTTAATCAGTGCATCAGTCTTCTGGTATTTTTTCCAAATTACTCCAACAAGGGTGAGTACTCTTTCCATGTGTTAGATGTCCACAAACAGCTAAGATTCTACTGTGACAGGACCAAAGGCATCAGAAAATCCGACCAGCTGATGTTCATCGTGTTTCACTGTTGCAGTCATTACACTTGGGTTATCCTGCTGGCAGGCTACCCGCAGTCGGCCAGAATTCCAAAGTCTAGGTCTGGCGTCGGTTGCTGTCGCCTCTTCCCTGACGTCAGTGCGCCAGGGGTATAAAAGATGCAGCCGACACCATTTTCTTCAGTCTTTCTTGCCGCGCGGTGCCCGAAGCAAAAGCAGTTAGCAAGTGCCGGTCGCCGACTCCTGAGATTTTTGAAATCGAATTTCAGAACCGAAGTCTTCAATAAAGCTAAGTACCCCGTTGGGGAAACTTTTTCTTGCTCCAGACCGATGTCAGTAAAAGTTAACAATTGTATTTCTTGTGGAAAGCAAATACCTCATGAGGATTTTCACTCTTACTGTATTCCTAGCCTAGGGCCCTGACCACGACGTTGCTAGATGTTCATCGTGTTACCCTGCTGCAGTCATCACACTTGGGTTATCCTGCCGTCAGGCGGTCCCGCAGTTGGCCTGAGTTCCAAAGTCTTGGTCCGGCGTCGGTTGCTGTCGCTTCTTCCCTGACGTCAGTGCGCCAGGGGTATACAAGAGGCATCCGATGCCATTTTCTTCAGTCTTTCTTGCCGTGCGGTGCCTGAAGCAGAAGTAGTTCGCAAGTGCCGGTCGGCCAACACCTGAGATTTTCAAATCGAATTTCAGTCCGAAGTCTTCAATAAAGCCAAGTACCCCGTTGGGGAACCTTTTCTTGCCTCAGTCCGATGTCAGAAAAAGTTAACAATTGCATTTCTTGTGGGAAGCAAATACCTCATAAGGACTTCCATTCTTATGTATTCCTTGCCTAGGCCCAGACCACGACGTCACAGGTTGTCAGTTTTGTGCTAGGTTTAATAAAACACAACATTACTTTGGTAGGAAATTTAATTATATCATGCCGTCGGAGCAGCCGACGACCGGCATGCATAAAAAACGCAAGGATAAGGACAGGCAGCCTAGGAACAAGCCAGACTCCGAGGCCTCTGCTGGGCCTGTCTTCGGTTTTCAGTGAGGCGCCTATGCAGCCCCTGACGACCGCAGAATTGGAACCCCAGACAGCTGCAGATTCTCAAGCGGAGTGTACTAGGCCGTCGCAGCCATCTTCATTAGACCCTTCCGACACCAGAGCAGAAGGAGATTCCGATGCAGTAGAAACACCTTCGGTTGCAGAAGGTGTCTTCAGACCGACTACACTCACCATTAAATCTTATGCTAAGCTTAAAACTCCATTAAAACCAAAAAAGACTGTACATCAGTCTACAGTTCAAGGCCCCATGCCTAAGAAACAGATGCTTAAGATGGCTTAAGATTTGATTACCCTAATCAGGGGTTCCCATTCCCCTCCAGATAAAAGACCAAGACAAGAGGAGGATTATGCTTCCTCTGACCAGGTTTCAGTTTCCTCAGATTCTTCTGAGGAACAGGATTACACTTTTCCCCCTTTATGAAGACTCTGATGCTGAAGACTCTATTCCCTCAGCATCTCCCCCTGAAGACTACTCCTTTGGGGAAACTTTACATACCATGAGGGAACATTTCCACTGGGAAGGCCAGGACTACTCTGATTCTAAGAAAAGGCTCCGAGAGTTCCTTTTACTACCCCAGCACAGACCACTTGCTATCCCTCCAGTTTTAGACATTGTGGATGATGTTTACTTGGAGTCTAGTCTAAATCCAGACTCTCTACCTCCTGCTCCAGCCAAACCAGACAGGTGCTACAGAGTACCTGACTCACACAAATTCCTTTATAAAAGCCCTGTGGCTAACCCAGAAACAATTTCCCAGGGTCCCAAAGGGGCTAAAGTTTCTATGGCTAAAAATCCTGTGCCCTCTGACAGGGATTCCAGAGCCCTAGATAGATGGGGAAAGAAGATATACACCTCAGCTACTCTGGCTATGAGAGCATTAAATTGTCAGTTTCACATGCTGAAATATCAGCAATTCCTAATGTCTCAATTAAAACAAAACATGAGCACACATTCTGAACAGTCTGAATTCAAGGAAATGCAGGATCTGTTGCATGCAGCTGAACAGGTGGGCAAACATACTTTACAATGTGGATTTGATTCATTGGAAGCTTCCTGTAGAGCAGCTGTTACTGGGTCTGTCATACGTAGACATGCTTGGTTAAAAGAACAAGCCCTACCTGATCATGTTAAAGCAAAATTATTGGATGCACCTTTACAGCAGGATGTATTATTTGGTGTCAAAGCAGAAGAGGTTTTAAAGAAAATGGAGGATAAGGCAAAGTCTATGCAGACGGTCAAGGATTTTTTACAGATACAACCCCCTCGTTTCAGCAGAAATTGGCCAACAAAAAACTGGTCCTTTCCAGCATCTGACAGATCACAGAGGGGCAAATACAGATGCCCAAGGGGCAGAGGTCAGTCACAAGGCCCTTACAAACCTCGCCAATGGGGTACTGCTACCCAGAAAGGAGGAGAAGACCGGCCCCAAGCTAGCAGAAGGCAAAGACAAACACAATGACTCAATCCTCAAACTACCAAGCAAATCTCTCTTGGCAGCTCCCTTGGGAGGAAAATTAGCACTTTTTGCAGACAACCGGCACATCATCACAAAAGACAAATGGGTCCTAAATATTGTCTCACAAGGATACAGATTCCACTTTCATACCTTGCCAAGGATAAAAGGAATGCCAAACCTGCCACCAAATCAATGGGCAGAGGCACAAAAACAAATTACAGCTCTCATGGACATGAGAGCCATTCAACAGGTACCTACACAGGAGCAAGGACAAGGATTTTACTCAAGACTCTTTCTAGTCCCAAGAAAAGAAAAAGCATGGAGACCCATTCTGGATCGTTCAGTTCTGAACACCTATCTACAAGTTCCAAAATTCAAGATGCTAACACTACAGCAGCTTCTTCCCATGCTGGGCAAGAATGCTTGGCTAGTAACGTTGGACCTCAAGGAGGCATATCCCTATCGGACAAAAATTGCAGAAGATACCTCCGCTTCATTGCAGGTTCAACCCATTATCAATTCTCTGCACTGCCCTTTGGCTTATCTACTGCGCCCAGGGTCTTCTCAAAATGCCTGGCACCAGTAATTGCATACTGCAGACAAAGAGGAATTCAAATATACCCATACCTGGACGACTGCCTTATTCAAGCAGAAAGGAAGGACATTCTTTTAAAGCATCTGGCATTTGTCAAACACCTTCTAAGTTGCCTAGGGTACACAGTAAACGAAAAGAAATCAAAACTAGTGCCCTCACAAAACATAATATTCCTGGGTGCCAGCTTGAATACAACGGCCCAGATGGCTTATCTCACGCCAGACCAGCAACAGCTGACTCAATACTTCAAAATAATGGCAACAAAGACCCAACTCCCTGCAAGAAAAATTCTGCAGGCCTTGGGATTCATGGCATCTTGCATACTACTAATACCATTTGCAAAACTGCATATGAGGAAATTACAATGGTACCTGAAAAGCGTATGGACTCAGCACAGCCACAGCTTGGAAACAATGATACCACTCATTCCCTGCCTTCAACAGGAGTTTCTGTGGTGGGCACAGGCATGTCACCTCAACAAGGGGTCAGCCTTTCACCTTACCCTCAGCCAGGCAAACTATGACAACAGATGCATCGGACTATGCCTGGGGAGCACACATGGCAGGAAAGTGCATTCAGGGCAAATGGACTACAGATCAAAGGCATCTGCATGTCAGTCAAAAAGAAATGCTAGCAGTACAGAATGTCCTAACAGCTTTCAAGGACCTCTTACACCCAGGACAACTAATATTAAAGACGGACAATACCACAGTAATGTGGTACATAAACAAGCAAGGGGGCACACATTCCTACTCTCTATGCAGGCAAGTAATGACCTTGTGGAACACAGCACTGTCTTACCAGGTTCAATTACAAGCACAATTCCTGCCAGGAAAGAAAAACACATTGGCAGACGACCTAAGCAGAAACATCATGGATCCCCACGAGTGGAAACTAGATCCACAAGTATTTACAATGATAACTCAAAATGGGGGCCCAGACATAGATCTGTTTGCCAACCCCCAAAACTACCAACTTCAAAAATTTTGCACAAGGACATTCCATCCACAAGCTTGGAAAGTGGACGCCCTCTCATTCAGTTGGAAAACAACAGTGTATGCCTTTCCTCCACTGCCTCTTCTAGCAAAGGTACTGCTGAAAGTCAGATTAGAGAGGCCACAGATGATACTCATTGCACCAGACTGGCCACGCCAGCACTGGTATCCAATTCTAAGGAACATGGCCCACGGCCCACCATGGATTTTACCACAAATTCCCCACCTGCTCACCCAGCGAGACAATCAGATTCTACACAACCAGCTCAAGACTTTAAACCTGGCTGCATGGCAAATTACCTAAACAGCCAGCCAACACCTCTATCCAAAGCTGTTATGGATGTCATTCTGGAGGCCAGGAGGCCCAGCACCAGGAAAACCTATTCAGACAAATGGAAAAGATTTTGCGCGTGGAACCAGGCTAAAGTCCAAAATCCCCTTGATCCAAACATTCCTCAGATTTTACAGTATTTAACTGAGATGTTGCACAAAGGACTTTCCTTTTCATCTGTGCCTCAGCAATTTCAGCTCATTACAACACGGATCCTCCTTTATTCTCACATCCACTCCTAAGACAGTACCTCAGAGGGGCTAAAAACATAAGACCGCCCAGGAGAGCACCAACACCTACTTGGGATCTCAACTTTGTTCTGGAAAAGCTTACACTGCCGCCCTTTGAACCAGCTTTTTCAACTGATTTAAAATTTCTTTCATGGAAAACCGCTCTGCTACTAGCAATAACTTCAGCTGGAAGAGTCTCAGAGCTACAGGCACTAATGGCAGTGGAGCCTTTCCTCATTTTTCATCAAGACAGAGTCTCTCTACGAACTATCCCTTCCTTTATGCCAAAGGTGGTATCCAGTGTGGCCCTAAACCAAACCATTCATTTGCCCACCTTTTTCCCAAATCCCCAGAACAAAGGAGAAAGACTCCTGCACTCTTTGGACATTCACAGGCAATTACGTTACTACTTGGATAAAACTAAGGCTTTCAGAAAATCTGACCAGCTCTTTGTAGCCTATGCTGCAGGTTCACAAGGAAAAACTATCTCAAAACAGACCATTTCAAAATGGATAGGACATTGCATACGTTTCTGCTACACGTATTCTGGGAAACTGGTACCTGCTAACATTAGGTCCCACTCCACCAGGGCTACAGCTACAGCAGCAGCCTTTCTCAGGGGGTGCCAACCAAGGATATTCTGGAAGCTGCAACTTGGAGTTCGGTGCACACCTTCACCAAACACTATCACTTACCTCTATATTCTAAGACTAGAAGCTGGTTTTGCCACTGCAGTTTTGCAGGGCCTGCTAGCTTCTTCTAACCCTGTTTAACTCCACCACCCATCCTTAGCTTTGGGATTCAACCCAAGTGTGATGACTCCAGCAGGGTAACATGATGAACATAGTACAGTTTTGTACCTACCATAAATGTAGATGTTCGAGTGTTCCCCCTGCTGCAGTCCAGGTTACCCTCCCTCCATCCCCTCTGAACTAGCTGGACTTATCTATACCACCTCTGTGGTGTATTTGCTTGTGCCTGAAGGTATTGTTTTATTTTTATATGTATTTTTTTTTATATAGCAATATATATATATATTGCCTACCTATTGGGAGCACCTGACATCTGGGGCAAGAAAAACTGAAGAAAATGGCGTCAGATGCCTCTTGTATACCCCTGGCGCACTGACGTCAGGGAAGAAGCGACAGCAACCGACGCCGGACCAAGACTTTGGAACTCAGGCCGACTGTGGGACCGCCTGACGGCAGGATAACCCAAGTGTGATGACTACAGCAGGGTGAACACTCGAACATCTACATTTATGGTAGGTACAAAACTGTACTTTGTCTGTTTTGTGCTAGATTCAACCAACACACTATTAAGCGTCGGTTTGATTTTGCTTTACATTACTTTGGCAGAAGATTTAACTACATAATGCCGTTGGAACAACTGACGACCGGAATTCATAAAAAAAATGCAAAGACAAAGAAAAGGACAGGCATCCGAGGTCCAAAACCGATGAAGCCTCTTCTAGGCCAGTCGCCGGTTTGCCAGTTCTCAGTGAGGTGCTTTTGCAGTCCCTGACACCCGCTACCTCAGAGCCACAGACCGCATCCGACTCCCACGTGGAGACACCTAGGCCTCTGGAAGCTCAAGGTATTGGGCCTGCGGAAACTATTCCCTCAGATGGGTCCGGAGCCGCTGAGCAGGCTTCGGCTTCTGAGGGTGTTTTCAGACCTTCACAACTTACTATTAAGTCCACTACAGCAGCCAAGGCAAAGTCAAAAACACCATTAAAGACAAGGAAACAAGTACAGCATTCTCCTGGACAGTCATCCATGCCAAAGAAACAGATGCTTAAAATGGCCGAGGACCTAATTACTTTGATCAGGGGTTCCCATCCCCCTCCTGATAAAAGGCCTAGGCAAGGCACTGACTATGACTCCTCTGACCAGGTTTCTATTTCCTCTGATTCCTCTTCAGATCAGGGATATTCTCTCCCTCCCTATGAGGACTCTGATGCAGAAGAATCTATACCTTCAGCCTCTCCGCCTGAGGATTACTCTTTTGGGGAAACCTTTCACACCATGAGGGAGCATTTCCATTGGGAGAGCCAGGATTATTCAGAATCTAAGAAAAGGCTCAGAGACTTCCTTTTATTGCCTCAGCACAGGCCCCTGGCTATCCCCCTGTGCTTGATATTGTTGATTATGTTTTCTCTGAATCCAGTTTGTCTCCTGATTCTTTACCCCCTGCACCAGTCAAGCCAGACAGGTACTACAGGGTCCCAGACTTTCTTTATAAAAACCCTGCTGCTGACCCAGAAAGAATTTCTCAGGGTCCCAAAGGGGTTAAGACTTCCACTGCAAAAAACCCTGTCCCTTCTGATAGGGATTTCAGAGCTCTGGATAGATGGGGGGAAAAGGTTTACAGTTCTGCTACTTTAGCTGTAAGGGCTTTAAACTGCCAGTTTCACATGCTTAAATATCAACAATATCTAATGTCTCTGTTAAAACAGAAAATGCTTACAAACTCAGAATGTCCTGACAATAAGGAAATGCAGGATTTATTGCATGCAACTGAACAACTGGGAAAGCATACTCTGCAATGTGGTTTTGATTCATTAGAGGCTTCTTGAAGAGCCGCAGTTACAGGCTCTGTCATTCGAAGGCATGCTTGATTAAAAGAACAAAGTTTACCCGATCATGTTAAAGTAAAATTATTGGATGCTCCACTACAGCATGATACTTTGTTTGGTGTTAAGGCAGAAGAGGTGTTAAAGAAAATGGAGGATAAAGCAAAATCAATACAGACAGTAAAGGATTTCTTACAGGTTCAGCCACCTAGATTTAGCAGAAACTGGCCTTCTAAAAATTGGTCGTGGTGTCAGGCCACAAACAGGCAGATACAGATGCCCATGAGGCAGATCTCAGCCCCAAGGCTCATACAGACCTAAACAATGGGGAGCTTCAGCCCCCAAAGGAAGAGAAGACAAATCACAGCCTTATAGGAAACAGTCCCAATGACTTCCCGCTACAAATGCCAAGCACTTACCTTTTGGCAGCACCCTTAGGGGGAAAGCTAGCACTTTTCTCACAAAGCTGGCACATGATCACCCAGGACAAATGGGTATTGAATATTGTTTCTCAGGGTTACAGGTTCCACTTTCATACCCTTCCCAAATCAAAAGGTATTCCAGACCTGCCACAAAACCAATGGGCAGAGGCACAAAAACAAATTTCTGCTCTCATGGACATGACAGCTATTCAAAGAGTACCACAGCAAGAACAGGGACAAGGATTTTCCTCAAGACTTTTCCTGGTACCCATAAAGGATAAAGCCTGGAGACCAATACTGGACTTGTCAACCCTAAATACTTTCCTGGATGTTCCGAAATTCAAAATGTTAACACTGCAGCAACTTCTACCCATGTTGGGCAAGAAGCCTTGGCTAGTTACTTTGGACCTCAAGGAGGCATACCTGCATGTCCCAATCAGACATTCTTGCAGAAGATACCTCAGATTCATAGCTGGCTCAATTCTCTGCACTGCCCTTTGGCTTATCTACTGCACCCAGGGTCTTCACAAAATGCCTGGCACCAGTAATTGCATTTTGCAGACAAAAAGGAATTCAAATATATCCCTACTTGGATGACTGCCTTATTCAAGCAGAGAGCAAGGACATTCTACTAAACATCTGGCGTTTGTAAAAAGATTACTAATTTGCCTAGGGTACACAGTAAACGAAAAGAAGTCAAAACTAGTGCCCTCTCAAGAGATAATATTCCTGGGTGCAAGCTTAAATACAACTGCCCAGATGGCTTATCTCACGCCAGACAAGCAAAGGCAACTGACTCATTACTTTCAAATGATAGCAACAAAGGCCCAGCTCCCTGCAAGAAAAATTCTGCAGGCTCTGGGCTTCATGGCATCCTGCATTATACTAATTCCATACGCAAGACTGCATATGAGGAAACTTCAATGGTATCTAAAAAGTGTTTGGACTCAACATTGCCACAGCCTGGAAACAATAATATCTCTTATTCCCTGCCTGCAACAGGAGTTTCGATGGTGGGCCCTGGCCTGTCACCACAACAAGGGACAGCCTTTCACCTTACCCACAGCCAAGCTGACATTAACAACAGATGCAACGGATTATGCTTGGGGGGCACACATGGCAGGAAAATGTATTCAGGGCACGTGGCCCAAGGAACAAATGCATCTTCACATCAATCAAAAAGAGATACCAACTGTACAGCATGCCCTGACAGCCTTCAAGGATCTACTACATCCAGGACAACTATTACTAAAGATGGACAATACCACAGTTATGTGGTACATAAATGAGCAAGGGGGCACACATTCCTACCCCTTCTGCAGGCAAGCCATGACTTTGTGGAACACAGCACTGACCTATCAAGTACACCTACAGGCACAATTCCTGCCAGGAAAGAAAAATAACTCTGGCAGACGAACAAAGCAGAAATCTCATGGATCCTCACGAATGGAAACTAAATCCACAGGTCTTCAGCATGATAACAAGGAAATGGGGACGCCCAGACCTAGATCTTTTTGCCTCCCCTCACAACTGCCAACTACAGAGATTCTGCACAAGAACTTATCACTCTCAAGCATGGAAAGTGGATGCTCTGTCATTCAGTTGGAAAACACTGACAGTTTATGCCTTTCCTCCACTGCCTCCTCTTCCCAAGGTACTCCTAAAAGTCAAACGAGAGAAGCCAAAAATGATTCTGATTGCCCCAGACTGGCCACGCCAGCACTGGTACCCAATCCTAAAGAGCTTGTCTCGAGGCCCAGCCTGGCCTTTACCTCAAATCCCTCATCTTCTGACAACAAAACAATCAGGTTCTGCACAGTCAACTCAGAACCTTAAATCTGGCTGCATGGCGGATAATATAGTCACTCAGACCACACCTCTCTCTAAAGCTGTTATGGACGTCATTTTAGAAGCCAGGAGGCCCAGCACTAGGAAATCTTATGCAGAAAAATGGAAGAGATTCTGTGCTTGGAACCAGGCACAAGGACTCGAACCACTTGTTCCAAATATACCTCAGATTTTACAATACCTAACTGAGATGCTGGACAAAGGCCTATCCTTCTCATATTAAGATCCATGCCTCTGCCATTTCAGCTCTTTACAGTACGGAACTTCCAATTTTCTCTCATCCATTACTAAGACAGTACCTCAGAGGGACAAAAAACATAAGACCCCCCAAGGAGAGCACCGATACCTACATGGAACCTCAATTTTGTTTTAGAAAAACTCACACTGCCTCCTTTTGAGACAGCCAATACAGCTGATATAAAATTCTTATCATGGAAAACTGCTCTGCTCCTAGCAATAACTTCAGCAAGAAGAGTCTCAGAGTTACAGGCATTGATGGCAGTGGAACCTTTCATCATTTTTCATCAGGACAGGGTTTCTCTAAGGACAAACCCAACATTTATGCCAAAGGTAGTATCCAGTGTGGCTCTTAACCAAACCATTCATTTGCCAACATTTTATCCAAATCCCCAAAATAAAGGGGAGAGACTTCTGCATGCTTTGGACATACACAGACAGCTACACTTCTATTTGGACAAAACAAAAGCTTTCAGGAAAAACTGAGCAACTGTTTGTAGCTTATGCTGCAGGATCACAAGGAAAACCCATCTCAAAACAGACTATTTCAAAATAGATAGGTCACTGCATTCCTTTCTGCTATTCACAGCATGGCAAACCAGTGCCTAAGGGCATTAGGCCACATTCAACCAGAGCAGCAGCCACTTCAGCAGCCTTCCCATGAGGAGTACCAACCAAAGACATTTTAGAGGCTGCAACCTGGAGTTCAGTGCACACTTTCACCAAGCACTACCACTTGCCTCTCTACTCTAAATCCAGAGCAGGCTTTGCCACTGCAGTTCTGCAGGGCCTTGTAGCCTCTCCTAATCCTATTTAGGCCCAGCCACCCAACCTCAGCTTTGGGATTCAACCCAAGTGTAATGACTGCAACAGTGAAACACGATGAACATAGTACAGTTGTGCACCTGCCATAAATGTAGATGTTCAAGTGTATTCACTGTTGCAGTCCAGGTTACCCACCCGCCATCCCCCTTTTCTTTGCTGGGACTTTTCTGTACCTCTCTATTTTATACAACCTATGTGGTGTATTTGCTTGTAGATGAAGGTAATGTTTATTTTAGTACATGCATGCTTCTTGGCATAATTTTTTTAGCCTACCTGTTTAGGGGCACCTGACATCTGGGGCAAGAAAAACTGAAGAAAATGGCGTCGGCTGCATCTTTTATACCCCCTGGCGCACTGATGTCAGGGAAGAGGCAACAGCAACCAACGCCGGACCTAGACTTTGGAATTCTGGCCGACTGCAGGTAGCCTGCCAGCAGGATAACCCAAGTGTAATGACTGCAACAGTGAATACACTTGAACATCTACATTTATGGTAGGTACACAACTGTACTTTTATTTCCTTTTCCCATAGTAAATTAGGACAGTGTGAGCAAATTAACCTTAGCCAAGTGGCTTTCGAACTTCATTTCCTTTGTTTGTAAGAAGATGGGTATTTCATTGCTGATACTCCCAAAGCATACTCAGCTAGAGAAGTAGCTACTTCTCCTGTCTTCCAGTTGAGAACATTTGTAAATGACATCTGTGTAGCTGCAACTTGGGTGTCACCCCATACGTTTGATACTCAATACAAGTTAAATCCAGTCTCTAGGGGAAGAGCATCAGTTGATTCAGTGGTGCTTAGAATTATCCTTCCTGCAGTCCAGTCCCAGGATTATAAGTAGCTGGGGACTCTATCCCACACGTTGATGACAAAATGAAGATTGACAGCTTTTGATAAAGAAGTTATGTCTTACCATAACGTTCCATCTGAATTGTTCATCTTCATTTGTCATTAACTCCCCTCCCTCCTCCCCCCCTACCTCATTTCCCGAAAGAATGGAAATTCCCATGAAATGTTTCCCTTTGCAATTTATTGTTACTCCATATGTGGTCTGTCCTCATGATTTTTTATTTCTTTCCTCACTTGTCAGCAAACTCGATCTGAGGTAATCTACCCTAAGTATTATGGGTAAGGAATGTGCTCGACAGTTTTTGGAATCCCTGAGCTAGAAAATTGTCTGAGTCTGTTTCGGAGGATCCAAACCGAACTGACATGTTGATGACAAATGAAGATGGACAACTCGGGTGGAACATTATGGTAAGACGTAATGTCTTTATTATGAGAATAGAGGACCATATAAAAATAGATAGGTATATTGGGGGCAGAAAGTTGGGCTTCAGTGTTGTCCTGAATTATATTGTGCAGTACCCCTGTGCTCTCCTGTACCATTAAATGACTTATTTATTAATGCTTTCTTACTTTTCAGCTATTTTCTTCTCCAATTCATCACATCCTTGGTGTCCAAAACTGCTCTGCAGTAATATAAGAGAAAATGACTGAAGTAAGCTAGTTGCACCTGCATGACATTCCAGATGCTCTTTGGTGTAGTTTAGAGCTTTTTCTGAATCTTTGATCCATTGATGGACTGAACAAAAATAATTATTCACAAAAGAGCTGTAGTCTTTTTTTCAAGGAACAAATGATTTGTTTTTAAAGCTGGCAAAATACTAGTTTACTTGAAGTCAGCATTATATTTATTCTTGCGTAAATAGGCTTATTTCATTCGCTCCATTACAAAACCACAATTTTCAGTACTCAAGTGGTTCCTATCAACATGATAAAGTGGTCTCAGTCACAACACTTAGCTTTGAAATTCAGGAAAGAAGCTACGAGTTAGGACACCAATAAAATATGAAAATGTACTGGACAAAAAACAAATGGAAAGATCCTTTATGTGTGAATGGGGAAACAACTTCAACAGTGACACCTCAGAGTGATGTCTTTTCATTACACTGTTACAGTATTCATAACAGTCGGACCCCTTTCTAAGGGCGGCCCGATGTCTGGCCAGTTCACCAAAGCCCTACTCCGTACGTCACCTGTATGGTCTTGACGTAGCATAGGGCATAAAGGTGAAATCTGGATGTACCATCTTCAGAACAACTTTGCTGCCAGTCTAAGCACTATCTTTTGATCGTCTGTCTGAATGCCTACTTCTCATTGCTGCTTTGACTGAGCCATTGCAGTTAAGTGCCCCATTGGGGTTCCTTTTACTTATCTTTTCTTTTTGTTGCTTGTGGGGTTTCATGTCATCCAAGAAGGGTAAATGCTAGTGTGGGACACAGATTACTCAAAAAGACTGCCACGAACAGTGTCTGTTTTGCCTTGGCACCTCACACAGCAATACATCTTGTTCCATCTCTCAGGCTTTTGTACATAAAACTGTGCATAGTAGACTTTCTTATTTGGTGCTTTATCTTGAGAATCACGTCTTAAGCTTTCTCACAATTGGTACAGTGGAGGGAAACTCTCGCTGCAAGGGATAGCCATCAGTGAAGAAGGCCAAGAAGCCTAAGCCAGAATCTTCTGCTGTTCAGCCACCGAATTTCTCTCCTGAGGTAAATGAATGCCCAGAGGTCTGCCTGGCTTTATCATTTGATTCCTCTGCCGAGACTGGGTTGGAGGCCAGCGGTGATATCTACTTTAAGCATATGCGAGGGAGCATTTCATACATCTGTTTCAGACACCCAGAGGGAACCTTAGCTGTTTTTTCTGAGGGGCCTAGGGGTGTTCCTCAGATATTAGTCTGACAAGTCCCTACTATTTTCATTGAATGCCATCCTTGTTCAGAACCTTCCAGATTTTCTAAGGCAGACACCCCATTGATGAAAAAGCAAAAGAATAAGCACATTACCTCTGCTCCAAAGGACCCTCAGAGTGAGTGGCAGCCTCTTACTTGGTTTGTTTAGTGCTATGATGGCATTGAAACCCCCTTAGGAGTTTTTCTTTTCCCAGCATCCTCCCCCCAGTCCTCTATTCCCCTTAAAAGACCCAGGGAACAGGATTCTTCTGAGGAACAGCCAGATTCAGATGAGGAATCACTTGCTTACTCTTCTCAGCTTTCCTCTACTTTGGCTTATGGCTCAGAGGAAGAGAAGTGAACTAGTCCTGATACTCCCTTTGAAGATATCTCTTTTGGGAAAACTATCTCAAGGATGATGGAGTTCTTTAAATGGGATTGTGCTCAGGTTTCTGAGGTCCAAAAAAGGTACTATGACTTACTGCAGATGGATTCTCCTAGACCTTCTGCTTTTCCTGCTGTTCTGGCTGCCTTATTGGATGCATTTTCTAATGTTTCTAAGGCTCCAGACTCTTGGTCCCCTGCTGCTAAGAAACCTGATAAGGTTTATAGGGTGCCTGAGGGCTATAAATTTTTGTCGTACTGCTGACCCCTCGGTGGTGTCTGTAGTGTCTGACAAGCACTCTCAATTGCTTTCTTCTTCCAAGTTACTGCTCTCTGATAAAGGTAGCAGGACCATGGAAAGCCTAGGCAAGAAGGTTTATACGTCTCCCACCTTGGCATTTAGGGCTGTTAATTATCAGACCCATATGTCTAGGTATTTGTTGGCTGTCTTATCCCAGGCTTGTCTGGTTATTTCTGATCTTCCAGAATTTGAGGGTAAGACTTTTGCCCTTTCCCTGTTAGGGACTTCCTCCCAGATGGCTCGTCATTCCATCAAGTGTAGTTATGATGCAGCAGATGCTTCTTCTAGGGCTGCTGCTTTTGGGACAGTGATAAGGTGGTGTTCTTGGTTTCGGCTTCAGCGTTTGCCGGGTGATATTAAGGCTAAGTGGATGAGTACCTCTCTTAATAATAAACTCTTGATTGGTGAAGCTGCTGCTGCTTTGTCTCCTCAGGACAAGGATAAGACTTTACAGGAATTTAAACATTTGTTTTTCCTGTACCTAAATTTTGGAAAAAGTACCCCAGTAAGTCAGCTTTTGTTTGCAGGGAGTGGTGAGTAGGCTCCTCCTGCTCCTCAGAAGTTTCCTTTTCCAGATAAACCAGGTTCTGTCTGACTATCCTGTTCTTCCCAGCCACTTTCCTCTCTCTTTCTCTTTCTTCCTGTTTGGCTACAGATTACTCAGGATTTCTGGGTCTGGTCCATTGTTTGCCAGGAGTATTTCACGGTCTGGAAACCCCCCCCCCCTCCCAATTATGGGTATTCCTCAGCTCCTTCAGGAACAACTGTCTTTCTTTCCAGAAGTGCTTCTGGATCTTTTGGCTCAGGGTACTATGCAGGAGGTGCCCGTGCCTGAAAGTGGAATGGGGTTTTACCCCAGGATGTTTGTAATATTCAGAAAAGAGGGTACTTTTGAGACCAGTTCTAGACCTGTCTCATGTAAACATTTTTCTGAAGGTGCACTCCTTTCAAATGTTCTCTTCATACTTTGTTCCCACTTCTACTCCGTCAGGCTTATATGGTGCCTCTGGATCTCAAGGACGCTTATCCCCATATTCTAATTTGTACCCTTTTCAAGAAGTTTTTGTTTCTCTTTTGCTTCCTGGCATTTTCAGATGTTCTTCGTGTTTCACTGTTGCAGTCATTACATTTGGGTAATCTGCTGGCAGGTTGCCCTCAGTCAGTCTGAATAACAAAGTCTTGGGTCCTGCGTCAGTTGCGGTCTCCTCTTCCATGACGTCAGGTCGTAAGGGGTATAAAATATGCAGCTGACGCTATTTTATGCAGTCTTTCTTGCACGGTACCCGAAGCAGAAGCAGTTCGCAAGTGCCGGTCGGCCGACTTCTGAAATTTTCACATTCGAGTTTCAGAACCAAAGTCTTCAAACTAAAGCTAAGTACCCCGTTGGGGAAACTTTTTCTTGCTCCTTACCGATGTCAGTAAAAGTTAATAATTGCATTACTTGTGGGAAGCAAATACCTCATAAGGATTTTCATCTATACTGTATTCCTTGTCTAGGCCCAGATCATAATGTGCCTTGCTGTCGGTTTTGTGCTAGATTTCACCAACGCACTATTAAGCGTCGGTATAGTTTCACTTCTAAATTTTTTGGATCAAGATTTAATTATCCTGAAATGTCGTCGGTTAGCAACCCGACTACCGGAGTTCACAAAAAAACGCAAAGAAAAAGACAGAGACAGACCGTTGAGGTTCAAAACCGACGACGAAGCTTCTCCTAAGCCAGTCGCCGGTACTCAGTGAGGTGCTTTCGCAGCCCCTGATATCCACTGCTTTTGAGTCGCAGGCCTCTACCGATACCCATTCGGAGTCTGGTATGCCGCAAGATTCTCAGAGTATTGAACCCGCAGATGTCTCTCCCTTGGATGAGTCCGGAGCCGCTGAGCAGGCACCGGCTTCCGAGGGTGTTTTCAAGCCTCAGCATTTTTATATAAAACCGACGCCAGCCTCAAAAACAAGGTCAAAAGCATCTTCTATGTCTAAAAAACCGATGCATGAGCCATGTGCTCAGGCCCCTGTGCCTAAAAAACAGATGATCAAAATGGCTGAGGACTTAATTACCTTGATCAGGGGTTCCCAACCCCCCCCCCCCTGCTAAGAGGCCTAGGCAAGGCACTGATTATGAATTTTCAGATCAAGTTTCCATTTCTTCTGATCAGGAATTTTCCATTCCACCCTATAAGGATTCTGATGCAGAAGAATCCATCCCATCTGCATCTCCTCCTGAGGATTACTCTTTTGGAGAAACTTTGCATACTTTAAGGGAACATTTTCACTGGGAGAGTCAGGACTTCTCCGAATCAAAAAAGAGGCTTAGGGATTACCTCCTTCTTCATCAGCATAGGCCTTTGGCTATACCTCCTGTATTAGACATTGTTGATGTGTTTTCGGAATCAAGCATGGCTCCTGATTCCCTACCTCCGGCTCCTAGTAAGCCAAACAGATATTACAGGGTTCCTGACTCCCACAAATTTCTATTCAAAAATCCTGCTGCTGACCCTGAGACTATTTCACAGGATCCCAAGGGTGTTAAGGCCTCTACAGCCAAAAATCCTACCCCCTCTGATAGAGATTCCAGGGTGCTGGATAGATGGGGAAAGAAGGTTTATACGTCTGCTACCTTGGCAATCAGAGCCTTAAACTGCCAGTTTCATATGCTTAAATATCAACAGCATGTTATGGGCCTACTGAAACAGAAAATGATGTTGATGTCTGATTGTGTGGAAAATTGAGTTACAAGAATTATTGCATTCAGCAGAACAGGTTGGAAAGCATACTTTGCAATGTGGTTTTGATTCCTTGGAGGCCTCTTGCAGAGCCGCAGTTACTGGATCTGTGATTAGAAGGCATGCCTGGCTCAAGGAGCAAAATCTGCCTGATCATGTTAAAGCTAAATTGTTGGATGACCCCTTGCAGCACGACACTCTTGTTTGGTAATAAGGCAGAAGAGGTTTTAAAGAAAATGGAAGACAAAGCTAAATCTTTGCAAACTGTAAAAGATTTCTTGCAAGTGCAGCCACCCAGGTTCGGTAGGCACTGGCCTACTAAAAATTGGTCCTTTCCTGTGTCCAACAGAGCCACTCGAGGCAAATCCAGGTACTCAAAAGGCTCCAGATACCAGTCACAGGGTTCTTACAGGTCAAAGCAATGGGGTTCCTCCACCTCCAAATCTGGAGGAAACAAAGGACAACCCTACAGTAAGCAAGTCTCAATGACTTTCCTCTACCATCACCAAGCACTTATCTTTTGGCAGCTCCCTTGGGGGGAAAACTAGCACTTCATGCTCAAAATTGGCAGTTAATTACCCAGGACAAGTGGGTATTGAACATAGTATCCCAGGGGTACAGATTTCGTTTCCATACTTTGCCAATTCCAAACAGATGACCAGATATGCCACAAAATCAGTGGGCAGAGGCTCAGGAACAAGTTATGTCCCTCATGGATATGAGGGCTATTCAACCAGTACCAGAAAAGGAAAAATGACAAGGTTTTTGTTCAAGACTTTTCCTGGTACCCAGAAAAGGCAATTCTTGGCGTCCAGTACTGGATTTATCGATTTTGAACACATTCCTGGACATTCCAAAATTCAAAATGCTGACTTTACAACAGCTACTGCCTATGCTGGGCAGAAAGCGGCAGTTAGTGACTCTAGACTTAAAAGAGGCATACCTGCATATCCCAATAAGGGAATTATGCAGAAGATACCTCCGCTTCAAGGCAGGTTTTTTTGCATTACCAATTCTCTGCACTGCCCTTTGGCTTCTCTACTGCGCCCAGGGTCTTTACAAAGTGCCTGGCACCAGTAATTGCATTCTGCAAGACAGAGGCATACAAATTTATCCTTATCTGGACGACTGTCTCATTCAAGCAGAGGACAAGGACACTCTTCTTCAACATCTGGCATTTGTAAAAAGGCTTCTAACATGCCTAGGGTACACAGTAAACGAAAAGAAATTCCAACTGGTACCCTCTCAAATAACTACATTCTTAGGTACAAGCTTGAATACAACTGCCCAGATGGCTTACCTTACGGCAGACAAACAAAGGCAACTGACAATATACTTCAAACAAATGGCAACAAAAACCCAGTTATCTGCAAGATAAATTCTGCAGGCTTTGGGGTTCATGGCATCCTGCATTCTACTAATTCCGTATGCAAGACTGCATTTGAGGAAACTTCAATGGTAACTAAAAAGTTTATGGAGCCAACATTGTCACAGTCTGGAAACAATGATTCCTCTCATTCTCTGCCTACAACAGGAGTTTCTTTGGTGGACGGAGACATGTCACCAAAAGAAGGGACTGTCATTCACTCTACCCCCTGCCACCCAAATCCTAACTACAGACGCATCAGACTGTGCTTGGGGGGCCCACCTGGCGGGGAGATGCATTCAGGGCATATGGAGCCCAAAACAAATGCATCTGCATATCAATCAGAATGAGATGCTAGCTGTTCAGAATGCTCTGACAGCCTTCAAGGACTTACTTCATCCAGGACAACTACTGATAAAGACGGACAACACCACGGTTATGTTGTACATAAACAAGCAGGGGGGGGTACACATTCCTACCCCCTTTGCAGACTAGCCATGGCATTGTGGAACACAACTTTGACTTACCAGATACACCTTCAAGCTCAATTCCTGCCAGGAAAACAAAATACTCTGGCAGATGACTTAAGCAGAAATCTTATGGACCCACATGAATGGAAACTGGATCCACAAATCTTCTTCATGTTAACACGGAAATGGGAGAGCCCAGACATAGATCTATTTGCCTCTCCCCAAAATTATCAGCTGGACAAATTCTACACAAGAATTCATCACAAAAAAAGTATGGAAAGTGAATGCCCTATCCTTCAGTTGGAAAAAACTATCAGTCTATGCCTTTTCCCCCTCTGCCACTTTTCTCCAAGGTCTTACTAAAAGTCAGACAGGAAAAACCAAAAAATGATCCTAATTGCTCCGGACTGGCCTCGACAACACTGGTACCCACTTCTAAGGAATATGTCAACTTCCCAGTTGGTACTTGCCTCAAATACCTCATCTACTGTCTCAGCAGAACAATCAAATTCTGCACACTCCGCTCCAAACTCTGAACCTTGCAGCATGGGTGATCATTTCATTATTCAAACAACACCTCTCAGTAAATCTGTGATGGATGTCATTTTGGAAGCCAGAAGTAGCCTAGTACTAGAAAATCTTATGCTGATAAATGGAAGAGATTCTGTGCTTGGAACCAAGCACAAGGAACAGACGCAGAAAAGCCCAATATTCCTCAGATTTTACAATATTTCACTGAAGTGCTTGAACAAGGGCCTATCTTTTTCTTCAATAAAAAATCCATGCCTCTGCCATCTCGGCTCATTACAATACAGAGCCTCCCCTCTTTTCTCATCATCTACTTAAACAGTATCTTAGAAGGGCCAAAAATTTAAGGCCTCCCAGAAGATCACCAACTCCTGCATGGGACCTCAATTTTGTGCTGGAAAAACTCACCTTGCCTCCTTTTGAACCAGCAGCTACTGCGGATATAAAATTTCTATCTTGGAAAACAGCTTTTCTCTTGGCAGTCATTTCAGCAAGAAGGGTTTCAGAACTACAGGCTCTCATGGCTGTGGAGCCGGACAGGGTGTCCCTCAGAACCAATCCTTCTTTTATGCCTAAGGTGGTATCCAGTGTGGCTGTTAACCAGACAATTCATCTGCCAACATTTTACCCAGATCCGCAGAACAAGGGGGAGCGGATTCTGCATTCACTGGACATACAAAGACAACTAAGATTCTACTTGAACAGGACCAAGTCTGTAAGAAAGTCTGAGCAACTACTGGTAGCATTTGCTGCAGGGTCAGAGGGGAAGGCTATATCAAAGCAGACTATTAATAAGTGGATAAGCCACTGCATTTGTTTCTGCTACCTGCACCATGGTAGACCTGTGCCCAAGGGGATCAGATCTCATTCCACCAGAGCTGCCTCTACCTCAGCAGTTTTTCTCAGAGGGGTTCCAACCAAAGACATTCTAGAGGCTGCTATTTGGAGCGGTGTTCATACCTTCACAAAGCATTATCATTTCCTCTCTTCTCCAAATCCAGGGCAGGCTTTGCTACTGCAGTTCTGCAGGGCCTTATAGCCGCTCCTAATGCTATTTAGCACCATTCTCCCATCCATAGCTTTGGGATTCTAGCCAAATGTAATGACTGCAACAGTGAAACACGAAGAACATAGTACAGTTGTGTACACTTGCCATAAATGTAGATGTTCGAGTGCATTCACTGTTGCAGTCCGGGTTACCCACCCGCCATCCCCCTTTTCTATATCTTTTCTTTCTTTCACTATATACTAAAGCCTTTGTGATGTATTTCCTGTTAAATGAAGGTAAAGTTTATGTTGCTAAAAGTGCATTTACGTATTTTTCTGTTTTATATATATATATATATATATATATATATATATATATATTTGCTCCCCATTTTGGGGGCACCTGACATTTGGGGCAAGAAAAACTGAATAAAATGGCGTTGGCTGCATGTTTTATACCCCTGACGTCATGGAAGAGGAGACAGCAACCGACGCAGGACCCAAGACTTTATTCAGGCCGACTGAGGGCAACCTGCCAGCAGCTTACCCAAATGTAATGACTGCAGCAGTGAATACACTCGAACATCTACATTTATGGTAAGTGTACACAACTGTACTTTCTTTGTTTTGCCCTTTGGCATTTCTACTGCCACAAGGGTATTCACCAAATGCCTTGCTCCTGTGATTGCTTTTTGCAGGATTCAGGGGATCCAAGTCTTCCTTACTTGGACAACTTCCCGTTTCAGACATCCTTTCCAGAGAGCCTTTTGCAAAATCTTCCATTTTGCTATTTCTGTTCTACAAAGCCTGGGATTCACTATAAACCTCAGTAAGTCTTTTCCAAGTCCTTCTCAAGAGCATGCGTTTCTGGGATGCAGGATACAGACTGTGCCTGTGTTAGCATCCCTGCCGCCTCCCAAAGCCTTACATTAATTTCCTACTTTCAAGCTCTTCTTCCTCTGGCCTCTATAGCAGCCAGAGTATTTCTGAGAGAGGTTCATGGCATCCACCAACCCAATGTCCCATCTGGCCAAACTCCACATGAGAAGGTTTCAGTGGTTTCTGAAATCAGTTTGTCTTCATCATGCACATCCCCTAGAATTTGTAGTTACTCTTCTACCTTATGTCAAGAAGGAACTTTTCTGGTGGATCCAACAGTTGTCTCTAAATCCAGGGCTCCCCTTTCATCCCCCTCATCCCTCTTAGGAGTTTTTCACAGATGCTTCAGATGTGGAATGGGGAGCAAATTTTGACTCCCTAAAGGTGCAGAGGGTGTGGTCACCCAGTCAACAGAAAGAGCACATCAACTTCAAAGAGATAAGAACTCTTTTGCTGGCACTTCAGGCTTTTCATCCTCATTTCTCCATAGGACCTCTCAAGGTATTTAAAGACAATACCACAGTGATGTGGTATGTAAACAAATGTCGGGACAAGATTTTGTCTTTGCCAGTTAGCACTCTTAGTGTGGGCTTTTGCTATCCAGTATCAAGTGACTTTCTTCAGGCAGTTTGCATCCCCTCAGGTCAAAACATTGTGGCAGACACTCCGAGCCGGTCTTTAACGCAATCCCACAAGTGGACGCTTCTGTACATTATCTACTAGTGAGGTATTCCTCAAATAAATATTTTTTCCTCTGCTCTGAACAGACAGCTTCCTCTTTTTTTTTTTTTTTTTTTTTTTTTTGTTTTTTGTGGCAGAGTCCTAGGTCCTCTGGTTTAGAAGGTGGATGTTCTATCTTTTTCTTGGAATGGGATGTTTTTCTGTGTTTTCCCTCCCATTCCCAATGTCCTGTTGGTAATTCATCCAGATGCTCCCAAAGTCTTGTTGGTGACTCCCTTTTGGCCGGGACAGTATTGGTTCCCTCTTCTTATGCATTTAACCAAGGGCAATCATCAAGTTACCTCACAGCGTTGACTTACTCATACAGGACAAAGGATCTCTCATCCATCCCCCCTTGTCCACTTTTCAACTGACACTGTGGGTAATATTTAATTCCACATAGACAACTTTTATTCTGAGGATATGCTTCAGGTCCAGCAGGAGGCCAAGAAATCCAATTCTAGGGAATTCTACTTATCCAAATGGAAGAGGTTTTCTGTTTGGTGTTTTTCTTGTAACCTGGATCCACGTTGTGTGGACTTTTCTTTGGTTCTTTATTTGTGTGAATTGCTCAATGCTGGGTTGGCTTATTCTTCTGTTGAGGCCCACTTGTCGGCTGTCTCTGCTTGTCTGCCTTTATCTGATAAACAATTCCTTAAGGCTTCCTTCATATTAGGCTTTCTCCCTTGGATCTTAATTTTGTTTTGGAGAAATTGACTCAGGCTCCTTTTGAGCCTGCAGCTTCAGCGTTCTTGCAGCATTGCCCTTGAGACTGTACCTTTGTTAACCCTTACTTCTGCCAGATGGGTGTCTTATCTTTAAGCCCTTGTGGCTTGTCCTCCTTTTTTGATGTTTTATAAGGACAGGGTGTCCTTACATAGTAATTCTTCTTTTATGCCCAAGGTGATGTATGAGTTGTCCCTTAATCAGTATATTAATTTGCCCACTTTTTTCCATTCTCCGCAGTTTGCCAGTGAGAAGGTGCTGCACACTTTGGATGTGCATAGACAACTTAGATTTTATTTGGATAAGACTATTAGAAAATTTGATCAGCATTTTGTTTTTTTCATCCTAGGTCCTTAGGATTAGTTGTGTCCAAGCAATTTGTTTCTTCCTAGATCTCTAAAGCTATGTCATTCTCTTATTATTTTCATAAGAGTCTTCCCTGTTCTATTAAGCTTATTCTGCTAGAGCTGTGGCTTCTTCTGGTGCTTTTTTCAAGGGGTTTGGGTACTAACTCTATTCTTGAGGCAGCTACCTGAACTTCTGTGCATACATTTAGCAAGCACTAAAAGCTGGATGGAGTCTTCAGAGCTAGAGCTGATTTGCTAGGGCCATCCATGTCTTCTTGGAGGACTCTGCTGGTCCTTCCTCCTCCGAAGTTTCTTCCTGAGCTTTGGCACTCTTCCTACTGTTATTAATACTGCAGCAGTGAAATGGGAGGACATGGTACAGTTGTGTAAAATCTTACCATAATGATAGATGTCCTTCTCTTCACTGTTGCAGTATTCACTCCCTCCCTACTCTCCCTGGTCCATTTATCTTCTGGATGTACTGGTTGCCTCTTTTTTTTTTTCCTTGGACTGACATTTCTACTGTGGCTCTCAGTTCTGAGGATAGTATGTCTGGATGTCACCATTATGCCCTTCACTGTTCAAGGAGCACAGGCATGAAGTACGGCATACCTTAAAACATCCTAGGGCTTTGGTGTGATGGCTGGACGTCGGGCCACCCTTGGCAGGGAATCCATACTTTTATGAACACTGCAACAGTGAAGAAAAAGACATCTACCATTATGGTAAGATTTTATACAGCTGTACATTTCGTTGTCCTCATTTTCAGCGGAGGCCCGGAGAAAAACACTCCAGATGTATGCCTTTGTAATGTGGGAGGAAAACGGAGCACCCAGAAGAAACCCATACGAATGCAGGGAGGACATGCAGACTCCACACAGAAGGCACCCAGCCGAGAATAGAACCTGAACACCTTTTGCTGTGAGGTGACAGCACTAACCACTGAGCCATCTTCTCCCCCCAGGCCTCCACTGAAAATTGGCTCATTCCAAGTTGGACTTTCTCAATTAACAAAGCAAAAAAATTTAAATAAATATTTACAGTATTAGCCTTTAAATTAAGGTTTCATATAAGCCAGTAAAGAGCAATTTATACTCATATAATGCTCCACTCAGCACTGAGTCCTTTGGGCCAGCATAGGTCTCCTTTCAGCTGTATGACTGGGCACCTGCCACCAACACTGTATGGGTTCTGTGTTTTAGCAAATATGCTGGTTGCAGTACTCAACTTAACCATTACAACACACACAAACACACAGCTAGCTCATCAGATGTCTATGTCCTATATAATTCTTCAAATTGGAATACTTCTCATCTTGGAAAAAGAGTATATTTTATAAATTACATTTATTTAAGAAGGAAAAAAAAAACTTATGATATGACACTAACAAGCTGCTTGCTAATAATATGGCAAACAGCTTGGTATAGTTCAATCTCCATACCTCATCAGGGTCAAAGTCAGTATCTAAACTTAAGGCCTTTGCTAGGTCAAGGTAAACTATGTGCGCTGCATGTTTCAGTAGTTACCGCAACAGTAAATGCATTATCAGCATCCTTTACCATAACTGCAAATGTAATATCGACATGCCGATCCTGCCCTTCAACAACTTTGCTCAAGAGTTCTGAACAAACTCTCCAAATCAGTCTGTAAACATTACTCTTGTTAACTTTAATAGAGAGAACAGGTTTTGCATTAACATGCAATAAGAAGTCCTGAAACTCTTAACTTGTAACATTACTGTTAGACTGCAATACTCCATGATTAACCAGGGAAATGGGATTAAGCAAAAATATGAGGCAAAGTCAGGGATGGTCTAATAAGAAGCAGGAACAAATGAGAAATATGCTCAGACTCGAGGAAAACCAAAACAGAACAAAAACTGCTACTCAGCAAAATCGTGCACATGCATAAATGACAGCAGCTTAAAGCCTCAGAAATATGCTTGTATTTGAGAAAAACTATAGCAATGTGATAAACTCAAGCTAGACTAATAATTCGATGGTTGTAAGGCGTATCTTCCAAATAACTTTGCTGGCTGTAAGTATTCCCATTTGTAGAATAATGACCATCGATCCTCTCTCTGTGTCTGATAATAATCTTTACAGGAAATTAGATCCAGCACTAATTTTAGCACCTTCAAGGCATGGAAAAGAATGTACTGCATGCGTGACATCATGTTGTGGGTGGTAACCAGCATCGTTTTGAACACAGGGAAAATGCTGCTGTGATGTCATTTTGGGGGAAGGGCCATATAAACTGCTTCATCTAAGTAGCAGCTGTGTTGTACACAGTTAATACTTAGATGAAACAGCAGTTGTGATGTGCAATTTTAGGTGCCAGAAACATAGTGAGGAGGGGGGAGCCCTCCAATTTCAGCAACTGCCCATCGTGTCCCAAAACTGCAGCTCATTTTATTTATTTATTTTGCATTTGTTGACCAGGCTCGTCCAACTGGATAGATGTCCATTTTCAGTAGAGGCCCAGGGACAAAAGCTCCACAAAACACAGTGTTATTTATATTATGTGACATTTTACAAATGCAGGTACATTACAGATTTTTGCCATTCTTTACATTTCATTGCATCTCTGCTTACAGAATCATAGTACAGATCAATTATGGTTAGCCATACAAAGACATCTCTAAATATTTTTTTTTAAATATAAGCACACACTGTTTATAGTTAACAGAAAATTAACTAGCTTATACAGGTATGGTGATTAGTACCCAGAGATAAGTGAGGTAGATAGTCAGGGTTAGCACAATGACATAACCACTGTGATTTAAGGTATGGTTTCAGTTTGCTTTTAAGTATGTTATTGAGGAAAGGGAGGTTAGATCACTGGGGAGGGAGTTCCAGGTTTTACCCACAGTACTAGAGAACAGAGAGCCACCAGCCATATTGTTAGTTTTAACTATTTGTACAAGTAGTTTATTTGATGAGCGTAGGGTCTTGAGGTTATTTTAACAGGTGATAAGGTTCGTAAGTATTGGGTTGATGCAGGATCTTGTGGGCAACTGTTAATTGGTTAAATAGTAGTAGATTTGGCAACTCTAGCCATCCTAGTTGTTCAAGATTGTTATAATGATGGGTTCTGTAGGCAGACCCAGTTGCAAATCTGGCAATATTGTAGGAGATAGCCAGCTTGTTCAGGTTATTTTTACATAGTTTAGTATATATAGGGGAGGCATAAAGAAGGGTAGAGATTAAGTGGGTACGGGCAATAGTGGCCCTGGCTAGTGGAGTCAGGGTTTGATCCTATAGAGAGATCCTAATTTTTTGACGACTGTTTTTATAGTACTGTTAATATGAAAATCAAAGGTAAGGTTGTTATCAGTTAGTACCCCAAGACGTTTTGTAGTAGGATCCGGAGATATGATAGTACCATTGCTTGATATAACCGTAAAGTTAAGTGGGGAGGCCCTATGGGTGGGAGTGAATAGTAGCAGTTTAGTTTTTTTGGGGTTCAAGATGAGACATCGGTGTAGAAGCCATTTCTCGACTGTATTAAACACGTTTTGGGTTAGGGACTGTAGGTCTGATGGAAAAGTGGCTGAGTATATTAACGTGGAATCATCTGCGTATTGGATACAGGTAGCTTGAGGTATTACAGAATGTAGGTCATTTATAAAAATGGAGAATAGGAGAGGGCCTAATATGGAGCCTTGAGGGACACCAAGGGCAATTGGGAGGTGGGAAGATAAGTTGTTTTCCCATAGTACAGCCTGCTGTCTGTTGCTTAAGTAGGATTGGAACCATTGTTTAGCCAGTGCATCTAGTGACAGATTTTTGAGTATGTTTGAGTAAGTGGTAGTTAACCATATCGAAGGTTTTCGAAAGATCAATAAAGACGGCTGAGGATAGAGTGTCATTATTGTGATTTTTTATTAATACAGTCAAAGAAGGATAAGAGAGCAGAGGTGGTGCTATGAAATGGCTAGTAATTTGTTTTCTATTAGGTAGTGTAACAGTTTATGAATGCATTTCTCCATGATTTTTGCCAGTGGAGATAATATGGCTATAGGTCTTTAGTTTGATAATTTGTTGGAGTTACCACCTTTATGCAGGGGGATAATATGTGAAATTTTCCAGATTGAGGGGATCTTTCCTTCAGTAATAGTTATATTAATCAGGATGGAAATGGGGTAGGCTATGGCTTTTGCAGCTTTTTGCAGGTATTCTGCAGGTAGTAGGTCTGCAGAGAGGGTGGTAGGTTTAAGTTTTTGAATAAGGGTGCAGACAAGGGATGTATGAACAGGTTGAAAGTGAAATGATGGGGGTGTGTTGGAGATGGAGGTAGTCGAAGATGAGGTGTCAGGGGATAGCTGGCAAGAGATTGAATGGTCTCTGTGAAGAAAGTGTTAAAGGTATTGGTTATTTGCTTGGGACTATCGTGATCAGAGCCTAAAGGGGTGGGTATGACTGAACGACCTGGGTGTAAGAGTTTATTAATGCCTGACCAAAATTTTTGTGGTTTGTTTTGGTGGGTTTGTTGGAGTTTAAAGTAAAAGTTTCTTTTATCCAACAGTATGGCTGTTTTTGTTTCATTTCATAGCTGTCTAAACTTGAATTGATCTGCAGGGCTTTTAGTAGTACGCCAGTTGGCCCAGAGTTTATTTCTAAGGAGAATTTTTTGTTTGGTAGCTTTTGAGAGCCATGGGGCTGGTTTAATCCTAGTTCTAATGGTATGTTGGTGCATGGTAGTCTAGAATGGGTAAGAATTTAGAATTAAAGTATTTTACTGCTTCCTCTAGAGGTAGGTGTTTCAGGGGTGACCAATCACATGCCTTAAGTTCTTTTTGAAAGCTGTTAGGGTTAAAATTTTTGTTGGTCCTTATTTGTCCTATAGATGGTTATGTTTGGAATGTCGCTCATATATCTGATTATGAAGGTGAGAGAATGGTCGCTTATATCTTCAGGGAGGGTCCCTACTTTATACGTTTGGTGATGACTATTTGTGAGAATCCAATCTAAGATGCTTTCCTTGTTATTAAGTTTATTGGTCCTTGTGGGGGATGCATGGTTTGAGTAAAACCATATAGGTAAATATGAGTAGATGACTGTTCAGAGGTACAGCTCCTCCAGTTGATATTAAAGTCACCGAGTACTATGGTTTCTTGTGGGTAGGTAATGGAAAGACAACTAAAGATATCCTCTAGGGTGTTAGAGTTATTGCCTGGGGGAAGATAAACACAGATTATATACAAGGATTTACATTTATTAAGTTGAATCTTGGAAATAAGGATTTTTGCGTTACTAGTTATTGGAGGTTTAGAGTCTATGGAGGTCACCTGTAATCCAGATTTATATAGAATAGTTACTCCCCCACTCTTCTTAGCTTTACGGTGTAGTCTCAAGATATTGTAACGGGTGGAATAACCTCACTGTCTTGCGTTGTTGACTTGAGCCATGTTTCAGTGAGACATAGGATGTCAAATGAATGTACATCCATGAGAGCATATAGGTGGCAACTTTATTATTTATGCTCCGAATATTAAGATGGGCTATCAGGAGTGAGTTAGAGGGTCTGGTGAGCAATTGTGTGTTAGCAGAAGTTGGGGTGTGGGGCTCTGTAGTTGTAGTAGAGTTTGGGTCAGGATTTGGGTGAATATCACCATCTGTTAAGGAGTGGACTTGTATTCCCAGTGTAAGTTTTAGAAGTTTACATATTAGGTTATGGAATTTCCTAGCTTTTGGACTATAGTATTTTGATGTGAGTCCATCTATGATATTTAGCTGGTAAGTAGTTTTGTGTGCTTGGTATGTTTGTTTGGTTATGAGAGACTACAAGTGTTGAGGTTTGCCTTATGGGGCAATGAAATCCTAGGCAGTTAAGGTGTTCATAGAATGTAAGTAAGTAAGGTAAAGAAAGAAATGGTAGGAGTGAGAATAAGAGTAGGAACTTCAGAAATGGTGAGGTAGATGTAGGTGGCATAATGGAAGTATTATATATATAGGTTAATGTATATGGATAAGTACTGATTGTGTTCTGTGTTAAAGACTAATGGGAAGTAGGTTACATCACTTTAATGAAGTGGATCATGTGATTGGTTGTATGGATGGGAGGTGTGGTTAGGGTGCATAAATGTAGAGGCACTGGGGGCGGGTGGAAATTTGGGGGCAGGGTAGGGGAGTGGAGTGAGCCCGCAGGGCGAACGGAGCAGGTAGAGCCAGTGAAGGACTAAATCCTATGAGAACAATCAGTGGAGTTAGTCCAATCATTTATCGATTACATCAAAACAATCTCATTGGTGTTTCTGAGGTAACCGCAAGCTCAGGCAGCTGGAAAAAATATGATTTGAGTAGTAACAAATCATCTTTTCCCAGCTGCCCAAGCTCTGTGTTACCATGTAAATGCCTATGTGAGTGTTTTTGAGCCATACTTTTCGACTTTGTCCACAAAAATTGTGGACAAAGCCAAAAATAACAGGACATGAAGGCTCAAAACCAGGGACAATTTTTAAACATTTTTAATTAATTTAAAATTTAATAGAACATGTTTTGCATCAGCATGTATTTTCTGAACAATAGAATTATGAAACTTTAATGTCTGGCATAAATGACTGGCTGGTAATCCTCTGCATACCTCTCAGCGTTTGCTTAAGAATTCTGGACAGAGCCAAACATTATTGGGGATAAAAGGCCAAAATCAGGGATAGGTTTTAAATACTGCTCTCTTAAATTTAGAAATGTGCTAGAATAATGGATTTGAAATAGAATGCATTTTCTGAAGGATATGAAATCTCAGACTCAAATGTCTCATTGGTTTGCTAGAAAGCCACACATTTTGAAAAACAGACAAAAATATGAGGCAGTAATCTGGGTATTCTGTGAAATTCTGGAGAGTTGAGGTGTATGATCCTGAATGATTTACCAGAAACTCAAACATTTTTGCAAGGGACAGGGAAAAATATGAAGCAAAATTCTGGATGGTTTATTTATTTATTGATTGCTATTTGTTTACCAGGTTAGGTGGGCTGGTCTGTTGACCCTTTTCAACCACAACCTGAGATCAAGAGCAGTAAAGAAGCAGTTTACTTAAGTACAATAAAACTTTACATTCACATACATATGAGAGGTTTGTTGTTCTGCTAAAGTATGATTTCCATAAGTTGGCAGAGACCTGTATCCTTATTGTCTTTCACATACTGAATACCAGGAGAGACTTTGGCTCTGCTGTCCAATAGCCTGTTTTTAGGCAGAAGTTTTCACAGATATTTTTCACTGGAGCTACAATGACTTCCAAGGTAGTAATCAAGTTACTGTATTTAATTATTCATTCATTCTCTTACATGCACTTTATGCTATTCAGGATAATTTTGAAGGTAGGCATTTATTTTCTGACAACCTGTGAAGTTAGCCATAACAAAAAAAGGGAATAGATGCTATTTCATTGAGTAATTATATATTCATGAGGAGGGAATTTTCATTGACATGATTGGGTATTTTGAATTAATGATCAATTAGAATTATGTATTTAAGTTTGAAATTTTACTTGTTAGTTTGTTCTGAGGAAGTCAAATTATTTGATGAAAGTGCTTAACAACTGTGGACTTTAACTACGTTTATGGATATTATTTTTATATTAAAACCATCTGTGGACCCGCAACACTGTGCTTTATTTCTTGGTGAGTTAGCCATAACAATAACTTGTGTTCATAGGTATTCCAAGACCAATTAATCTTATGACCAGTCATGCCTTACCATTGGGTCATCCCTGTTAAATCCAGTGTAAATTTGTAGTTACCCAACCATTCATTTAATTTATAGTTAAAGTAAGACAGTGAATCATACTGCTTAACATGTGGAGGAATCTTATTCGAAGGTTTGGGAGGTGCTGCCTTATAAGCATGCCTCAACGCGGTGTTATATTTCTGTTGGTGAATATTTATGTCCATGGTTCTAGTATTGGTCAACATTTTATACTTGCGGAGAAACAGGAGGACTAGCACAACTGGGTCTCTAATGGTGCAGTAGGTAAGACTGAGATCTCCCTTCAAAAGTCCATAAGATACTGAAGAAAGAGATAGAGCTTCCAGCCTATCTTGGTAGCTCAGGGACTTTATTAATTTATTGACATTTGATTATTGGGAAAGTCCAACTGGGTAGAAGTCCATTTTCAGCAGAAGCCCGGAGAGAAAGTCTCTAAATTTATTACAAAACATTTTACCAGTAATATTTTTACAGTCTTTAAAAATAAAACAAAAACACCCGCAGTTTAAATAATTATAACAAATTGTGATAATATAAAAACATTAGTTAAGAATCAATACAAGTTACATGACAATTAACATTTACAGAAATTTTACAGTTTGTAGAGAAAATAAAGGTAAGTAGTCTAATACAAACAGGAATTGCAATATGAAGCGAGGGAAAAACAGGCTTATGGTATATTTAGAGAGAAAGTCAGGGAAGAGACTTAGAAGTAAGGAAGTAAACGAAGAAGCGAGAGTAAGGAGGTATAAGGAATGAAAAGGTACTTGTTTTCATTTAGGGGATATAGTTTATCCTGGGTTTGAGCAAGAACAGAGAGAAATTTTGGCTAGGAAGAATTTCAGAGTGATTTTGAAAGATGGGGAGAAAGGTTGTAGATTTGATGGATAGAGGTAAGGAGTTCCAAGCAGATCTGATAGGTTTGTAGACAGACAGGAGGTTTTGGTCACTGGATCACAGTAACCGACTGGGAACATAGTTGTGTAGAATGTTTTAATGCTAGACAGATGGATGCTGGATCATTTTTTAGGTGGTAAGAAGCTGTGTATGTTAGTTGATGAGGCAGTTCTGAAAAGGGTATTTGCTGCAAATTCAGTAGGTTTGTTATAGCATTGTTCAAGTTTTAATTTTTGTGAAGCTTGGAGGTTAGTAAGGATAGGGTGCCATAAAGAAGTGTTAGGCAGGAGATAAGTAAAGGCAAGTGTAGTCTTAGTTGCATCGGTGAGAATGTTTTTGACTGTGTAAAGCTTCCTAGTTTTTGTTGATTTTTTTCTTCTGCAATTTTGTATATGCAGGTCAAATGTAAGGTTATCATCTGGTATCACCCCTAATAATTCGCTATGAGAAGTGACTTCAGCAGTTGTATTATCAAGAGAGAGGACTTATATTTTGTTTTTTTGTTTTTTTTCATGAGAGAGGGATTTTGGGTCAAAGAAGTAGTAATGTGTTCTTTTTTGGGTTGAGCATGAAGTTGTGAGTTATGAAGCCATGTTTCAGAGGCTGTTAAAGGTTCCTGCATAACTTTTTGGAGATGTACCATGTTGTCAGATGTGCAAATGAGAGTGGAATCTGGATGTATAGATGGTGTTGCTGAAAATGTTAGAGAAGAGGACCAGGGATGGAGCCTTGCGGTACACCGGTGGTGACTGTGAGATAAGGAGAGAGGGTGGTGCGCCATTTTACTGACTGATACATATTGGACAGGTAGCTTTTGAACCACAGAAGGGCATGCTGAGAGAGACCTAGTGAGGATATTTGAAGTAGAAGTTTGCTGTGACTGTATTGAAGGCTTTAGGCAAGTTGAGAACTAAGAAAGATACTAGTTTGTCGTTCTGTAGCTTTATTGACAGAGTGCGTGTGTGTGTGTGTGTGTGTGTGTATATATATATATATATATATATATAGATATACACACACATACATACACATATATACATGCATGCCACATGTATGTGTGTGTGTGTGTATATATATATATATATATATATATATTGTCTGTGTAAGTTAGAAGAGCAGTGCTGGTACTATGGGAAGGACGGAAGCCATGTTGTGTAGGGGATATCCCTTCTTGCTGGACATAGTTTTGCAGTTTTTCTTGAATATATTTTGATTATTTTGGCAAGGGAGATAAGATTGCTATAGCTCTAAAGGTATTAATGTCTGTTAAATTTCCTACTTTGTGCAGAAGGATAATGTGTGACTTTTTTCAGAGGGGGAATGTGGGATTCCTGGCTTTACCTGTTTTTAAGAATTCAGACAGAAGAGGCAGTGCTATTGTCTGCTGTTTTTAGCTACTCGCTTGGAAGGTCATCAGCTGAAGAAGAGCACGATTTGTTAAAGATTAGTTTTATATAAGATGTGGGCAGAGATTTGAAGGTGAAAGTAGATATGGTGATGTATAGCTGCTGGGCAGGGTTGGGATTAGATGTTGAGTAATCCTTGGCTAGAGATGCTATACTGTCTATAAAATGAGTTGAACTGTATTGCAGTTTTGAGTGGTGAGTTATTGGGAGAGGGGTTCGGGTTGAATTTTTGACTAGGATGTAAGATTTCTTTAATGAATGTCCAAAATTTTTTAGGGTTGTGTTTAGTATTATTCTGAAAGCTATTATAGTATAGTTTTATTGTCTTCATTTATTTGCTTTTTAGCACGATTGCAAAGCATTCTTAAGTTTTCAGGATATTGAGGTGTTTTATATTTTTGCCATTCTTTCCATGTTTTTTTTTTCTCTATCCTGCATTATTAGAATTTTCCTCTTTTTGGGTAGCCAAATTGCATTATTTGTTTTTAGTGTCTTCCTTCTAGGAGGTGCAAGGGTATTTAAGATATTTAGAAAAGTTGTATTGAATTCATTTACAGTATTGTCTAAGGGAATTATTTTTAGGAAGTTCAGTTAATAAATGATAGTGTAGTAATGAACATTTCTGTGTTAAACTTGGAGAAGGTTGAGTGCCGTTAAATAAATATGCTAATTACTTGGATGTGTGAGATGTCTGGTTGTATAGACTGGGAGATGATCACTGAGAGAGTCTGACGTTGTACCTGTGTGGTGTATTTATTAGAGTCTGATATGAGGATCCAGTCTAATAGGGAATTTGATGACTTGCCGTAATGTGTGGGGCTATTAGTTGTGTAAAACCATACAAGTTCAGATGTAGAGGAATTGATGTCCAACCAATTGACATTCGTATCACCTAGTGTTGTTTTTTCTTGTGGAAATTTTAGGATATCCAGTGTAGGATATCTTCCAGTGTAGCTGCATTGTTGCCAGGAGGGATGTAAAGGACAGTAGTACGTTTGTTTATAGTTGTTTATTTTGTGGAAAGCAATAAGAAGCACAGCTGAACTGAATTTTGGTATTGGTTTGCTGTAAGGGTAAATGTGTAGGTGTTGGGAAGTATTAAAGCAATTCCACCACCTTTCCTGTTTATATGGTTGTTACAGATGATATTATAGCCAGGAGGTATAACTTCGGAGTTGTTTATGCTGGGTTTAAACCAGGTTTCAGTTACAGCGAGAATGTTGGGCTTATGTTGGGTAATCCAGGCATGTAGTTGAGCAGTTTTATTTCTTATGCTTTTAACATTTATTGCAACAAAAATTAGATAGGCAGGGCTGGGGATTGGCTGTTGTTGGGTTAGAGAAGATTGTGGGGGAGAATTATCTTTGCATTTATTGTGACAGGTGGGGCCAGGATTAGGGTGTATATCTCCTCCTTGAAGGATTTTAGTATATTGGGGAATTTTGCATCCTTGTTTTCTGGAGAGGATTCTTGCACTTGATTTTGTTTTTGTTTGAGTTGAAGTGCGGTTATTTAGTTTACATGTGGAATAAAAGTGAGCAGCTATATTAAATAGGTTTGATGCTATCTGTTGTGGAGACTGTAAAGAAGTATGGATAGGCGATTGGTATCACAGGCTTTAGGCCTGTGATCTTTCTGATTAGGAACCTCTGGCCCCTTGCTAATTGTTTGATATGATTAATGAGGTGCACCCCGAGAGCGATATTGTACTCAATAATTGCTCTGACTAATGCTGTACGTAAGGGAGTGAATACCTCTTGAGACCATGATTTTCCTTAAACAATTAGGTGAGCTAAATAGAAGAATTTCTTCCTTGTCACATGATCCTTAAAAAAGAGGTGCTGTCAGTCCAAGTGCCTAGGTCCCTGACAAAATTTTAATTTTTTTTTAGTGGTGTGCTATCTAAACAGTATGATGAGTGAGAGGGATTGCCCACCAAAATTGATGATCCTATGCTTTTTAACATATAAGCCCGTTTTTGGTACATTAAAGAGAGCGTGGGTGTCATAGGGTGACATAATAGCAAATTGTAGTATGCAGTTACCTGCAAACTTTGTTAGCCAGAGGTCTTGGTTTCTCCACTTGCAGATATAAGAAGTGAATACCAAAAAGATGTCCCATCACAGAGCCTCGAGGGACATCACTGGTCACACATCATTAGTTTGGCTCTTCAGCCCCCACCCCCAAAAGTCCACTAGCATCTGTGTATCTGTCTGACAACCAGAATGTGGTAACATATTTTAAATGGTTGATATCGGATCTATATTCACCATGTGCCTTCTTACCCTAATGCCCCAAAGTTAGCAACCTATATTCGCTTTTGATATGTGATTGTTAGAAAAGTAGGGAAAAAAATGACCAGTCATATATTTCAGCCTACTGCTCCAAGACAGTACACTGCCCCTACACAAACTATAATGAACTTGGATTTTGTGTGCATACCTCTGAAGTTTGATTGTGCAAAAACGTAAATGGTATAATTACCACACTTTCCCCATTCCCAATCAAGTTATTTTGATCTTCTCTGTACACCAATGAGGTTTGATTGTGAAAAGGATTTATGAAGTAATCATCTCACTGTTCTCAACCCTCACCCCCCCACACACACAAGTTATAGTAACCTTCTATTAACAAGGATATAGGTAATCTCCAAACTCTAGATCACACTCAATTTGGTTTTGTGAAAGGTAGATCGTGCCTGCTCAACCTGGTTGACTTCTTTGAGTCAAGTCACCAGAGCTGTGGATGAGGGTAAGGCAGTTCATACAGCCTACCTCAATCTGGCCAAGATACCATTCCTCACTCAAGAATTATTGATAAACACACCAAACGAGGCATCAACCCCTGTATCACTAGGTGGGTTGCAAATTGGCTCACAGGACCCACAGTGTGAAAGAAGTGGACTTCAAGTCAGACCGCCAACCAGTAAGGAGTGGGGTCCCACAGGGATCGGACCTAGGTCCTCTCCTGTTTGGCATCTACTTCTCAGACGTCCAGGCCAACACGGACGGACTCTTGCTGACCAAGTTCGCAGACGACTGCAAGCTGGGAGCCATTATCAACTCCCCAAGTGATGCAGACATCCTACAGAAAGGCCTCACCGAGACCAGTGACTGGTGTTGAAATGATGGCCTTAAGCTTAATGCCAAAAAATGCATCATCATTATCCCCTTTGGGAAAAACTCTGTTCGCACTAATTACCACATCGATGGAAGCCCACTGAACACTGAAGGCGTTATAAGAGTTCTGGGGACACAGGTTGACAGCAACCTCTCCTTTGGACCACCACATTGCTACTGTGGTTAAAAAGTCCTTCTATGTGGCACATCTCATTGCCAAGGGTTTTGCATCCATCTCTCTCTACTCTTCCCTCATTAGACAAATCATTGAGTATAATGCCTCATTTGGCTTGTACCTCACTAGACACCTGCAACAGCTGGAGAGGCCACAAAAGTACCTCACAAAGAGGATCCTAGGCCTTAATCACATGTCCTTTATGGACAGACTCAAAAAAAAAACTCCAGCTGTTCTGTCTTTCATATCGTCTACTAAGAGGCGATCTCTGCTAGACTTACAAAGCCATGTCTGACCCAGCTCTGTTAGAAGTGCTGCATCTAAAGAAATCCCAGTCCCTCAGCACCACATGCTCCAGAGACCTCAACCTCATTACCAGAATCAACAGAACATGCTGGAGGGACAGGTTCATAACCCAGAGACTGCCCATGCTCTGGCACACACTTCCTATACATGTCAAGCAGAGCACCTTACTGGCCGTCTTCAAGAGAAATCTTGATGAGTGGATGGGAAATAGGAAGTTCCCCCCGGGTATCACTCCAGTGGCGCTACTTGATAGAGGCACTGGGAACTAACATTGGGCGGCATGATGCCAGGGCACTTCTGTGGGCTAGGCTTGTAAAGGATCCAGGGCTATTAGCGTAGTACACACCTATGAACCTGTGCACACATCTGATCTGGGACATGCGCGGTGTTAATGGTTGTAGAGTGACCACTCAGTCAATGATCTTTTATACATTTGTTAAATGTGGAAGTCCATTAGTCATGTGTCCCTTTTTAGAGGTAAACTTTATACTTCACATTTATTGCTACACATTATAAAACCTAAATTACATAAATTATTCAATTATGATTATTACATAAATTATTCGGATTACATAAATTATTCATTCAGATTACATAAATTATTCACTTATTCAAACCTAAATTACATAAATTATTCAGTTCAATTCCTGCTTTTTTTTTTTAAACAAGAAACATCGTCATTAAATCATTACTTACTACATAGGCAATCATACATTTATATAAATGAAAACAAACCACACCAACACAATCCTAGTCGCAACCCTTTTACATCACAAATTATACTGAAACATTCGCAGTTGCAAACATTATGCTTCACTTATAATCTACCCAATCTTTCTCACTCAAACATTACATAGCTCATTTATGCCCTACTGCCTTTTAGGCCTCATTCCTCCCTTTTATGTATTGTTCCCATAATTCCCCATTTTTTCCTATATAGTTTGCTCCTACCCTTTACTAAAGATCTTAATTCCAGTTATTTTATCTCTGTTACTATATTCACTACTTCAGTGTAGTTGATTTAGATTTCCATTTTCTAGTAATTGCTTTTTTGGCAGCCACCATTATTCGACACAACAAGGCCTTGTGTCTAGGCAGTTCCCGATTCTGCATCATAGCTCAGAAAAATTACCTCCCTTGTCAGACCAATCTGCCCAGCCAGCAACTCCGACAGTGCATCCCGCAGGGAATCTTTAAAGTCGGCTAACTCACTGCACTCCCAGAAGATATGTTCTGAATTGCCTCTTTCTTCCCCTTCACACCTCCAGCATTTACTGTCTACCTGAGGAAAAATTCTCTGGAGTCTGCTTGGGGTATAAAAATATCTATGTAAACATTTCCAGGCAAAAATTCTAAATCTTCTAGATTTTGTTGCATATTTGAGAGACAGACGTACATCCTCCCATTGTTTCTTTGTGTATTGCTTATCCAGTCTCTCTTCTCAAGCCTTTCTAATAACCTCTGATTGATTCTTATAGTTATTGTGCAGTATATTATATGCTCTACTAATTATTCCTTTTTTTAATGTCAGTTTCTATTCTAGATTCAGTTAAAATCTCTACCAGTACTGGCCTTTTGTTTAGGACCCCCTTCTTTCTTTCTCTTTGCCTGTACTCTGATATCAATCCCTAATAGGAAATGCAATCTCTAACCCGCACTCCAAAAAAATTCAGGTCTATATTATGAAGTCAAACGATAAAAAGAGCGAACGCTCTTTTATTGAACACTAAAAATCAAAAGTACAGAATGCTGAACACACAGAACAGCGATCCCCCCCCCAGGGAAGAAAATGCTGGGCCGTTTTCGGGCCTTTGCCACTTCCTCCACCTCCACTGTGTTGCAGTCTTGGAGTTGGTATATTTAAGTAGGGGGATGTGAGGTTTATTTTGTGTTTGGAAAAAAATTTTTTTTTTTTTTTTTTTTTTGGCGGATCAGCAATTTTTTGTTTCCCCTGGGGAAAAAAATCGCTGTCCCGTGTGTTCGACATTTACTGCTTTCGGTTTTCAGTGTTTGATAAAGAAAGTTCACTCTTTTTATCGTTCGTTCGTTGTGAAATAGACCCATAAAATTCATGGCATCTTTACATTCCATCATTTTTCCCCCTCTAGTTATTTTCTCCCAAGACCATGGTTCCATTGACAGTTTTCTCCAATAAATTCCAGACCCCTCTTGCCTGTTGTCTGTATCCCTAATTGCAGTCATCCCTATCGGTAGAATATCCTTTCTCCATTCCCGTGGTTGTTTAGTTCTTACTTTCTGCTACTTAATGGATGTAATATTCTGCGCATTTATTGTTATTCCCCTTAAAGGCCTGCATCCAAAATCCCAGTCTCTCCTTGGTTCTTGAGCTTCCCCCATGTTTCATCATCATCATCCTCCCTTTCCACTTTGAATTATAATTTTCTGTCTGTGCTGTGTATGGGAGTCTTAACTGTGTAGCTCTGAAATACCTCTTCAAATTGAGTAATCCCAATCCGCCCTCTTCTACTGGAAGAATCAGCTTATCCCAATTGACTCTTGCTGTATTCCCCTTCCAGATAGTCATTCAGCTCTTTATTAACTGCTACCCACAACTTCTCCTCTGGGTGATAAAAATATGCCTGATCTTTGTATAAGACTAAAGGGACTAAAACATGTTAACTGTGCTTGTACCTTACTATCCATATCCATATAACAAAGCTTCCATTTTTTTCTTTTTTTTTATCTTTTGTTTAGTCTCTTCCCACATATCCTTAGCTGCCACACTAGAATAATTTTAATCCATACTCCTAAATATTTCCTTTTATCATGTCCCCATAAATATGGGTACTCCTGAGCCAGTTCATGTATGGGTACATAATTTACTGCTATTGCCTTTGTTTAGCTTCATTAATTTTGTATCCCAAAAAGATGTGAAACCGTCTCAAATTGTTCCATAATACTGTAATGTCTTTCTCGGGTTTTGACAGATACAAAATAATATCTGGAAATAAAGCCAGCTTTTCCTGACGACCATACCAGTTATATCCTTGAATTTCTGAGTACTTTATTATCTTTGTCAGTGGTTCTAAATATAATGCAAATAATAAATGGGAAAGAAGACACCCCTGCCTGGTTCCTCTGCGCAAGCAGAAATTAACAGAGAGGACCCCTCCCACTTTAATTTTTGCCTCTGATCCCTCATATATTTTCCTAATCAACTTTATAATTGTTTTCAGGAATTGCAAATGCTTCCATTGCCCTTCTCATAGTCCCAGCTTACTCTGTCAAATACTTTGTGCATCAAGACCTACCAACAACAATAGTATTTTCTTGCATTCTGCTTCCCTCTGAATCATCAGTATTCTGTTAATGTTGTCAGATGTTTGCATCCCCTCCACAAAACTGCATTGTTCCATATCCTTTTATGTATAACACATTTTTTGTTAAATATCTTGTTCCAGCTTTTCTGTTCAATGCATATACTGTTTTGGCAGGTTGAACTTTTATACAGTTTCTTGTCATACACATTTGAGCCTGTGTCACAGCTTATAAAACTTTGTTGTATTGAAAGCTGTCAAAAAATACCCCGTATACCCTCCTAAAACCTATTTAACTTAATACCAACACAGAAAACTATGTACACCTTCAGGTATTGAAGCTTTACCCTCCTAATAGGAACAGAAGTCCAAAACTGATAGCCACGCTGACAGACTTGAGTTAATCTAAAAGAAAGGTCATCCATGTTAAGACGCATGGTGCCGCCTGTGCTTCTGCTAAGTGCTGATTGTTTTTGTCTTATCTTTGTAGCTCTCCCAGCTGGGAGAACACCTGAATGTGTTCAGAGAACATTAACTACCTTGGGAAAGTCCCCTGAATGCTTTCGGAGAACATGGTCTGTTAGCCAATTTCTCTTTTTTTTTTACTCAACCAGTCACTTTCCACCAGACTGTAGCCAGTTTCTGTTTATCAGATTGCTTCCATAGAAACATGAGCCCCAGGCAGCCAGTTACTCTTTATCAGATTGTTTCCATTGAAATATGAAGATCAGCTGCAGCTTTGTTGTTGAGCCTGCGTGTATTTGCCAGAAAAAAGCTTTCTAATATTCAATGTTCTTTTTCATGAACTTGCTATCTCTTAACACTTGTTAAATTGATCTAAGGTCTGTAATCCAGTTATTTCCCCATGCAAGAATGAGAAAAAGCACATTAATTTTTCTTTTGTCATGCTTTTTAAACAAACTTTTTTAATACATTGCAGTGCCTAAATTTCTTAAAACTGAATAAGAGAGAGAGAGAGAAGGGAGAAAGAAAAAAAACAGCACCACCTGTTTACAATCCCCATTACACTTGAATATTACTGAAAAATTACTTTACAGTATGTAAAGAAAACCACATGCCGCAAAATTAGTACTATTTAAGAAGAAAAAACTTTACTTGGTTAACTTTCTCCCTCCTCTTGCCCTACCCAAAGCACTTTTCCGAACATTAATGACATGAAGTAGGGCATATGCTTTAGAGTCCCCAACAAACTCAGAAAAACTCTAGTATTTCCAGATTTTCTTGTTCTGTCATATTTCACAAATATAATTATCGCATTGTAACCCCATATTGCTACTAATTTTATTGCTGTTCATCTCCAAAATCCTGTCTCTGCTTCATTTCCAACATACTTTTGATTCTTCTAGTCAGCTCTGCTGTTCCCTTCCTTCACTCTTAACACTTTCCATTGAAAATTTTGAAGACGTTTTACAGGTGCAGGCCATCTGTGGTCTTTATTACCAGACGATCAAGAAGCAGAATCTCCTTCTGTTTCACAGCGTACTTTTTGTTGGACAAACTTTTGTATTTCCTCCTTAGCATGCACTTCATCAAAAAGTAATTTTGTCCCTGTAGAAAAGAATATTTTGAAGACAGCTAGGTCCAGCAGTTTGAGTCTCCCACCTGCATCTCGACATTCCCTGAATAGTGGAACAAATTTGCTCCTCTTCTGTCTAGTGTACAATGAGTAATCATTCTCTAAAAATACTGCTGTCTCCCAGTAGTAGTACTTTGTCCTCCTGCCACAATTTTATCAGAATCAGCTCCTCCTGCTGGTAGGATTGCATCTGTACTATTAAAGCTCTAGGTTGCTTTCTTATTGCTAAGTTTGGAGCATACACACGATGTGCCATTTCAAGTAACAACTCCTGCTGTGGAATACCAGTCCATTTCCTTATTTGTGCTTTCATAAAATTAATGCAGTTCCTTCCAATTTCTCTGGTATAGCTGAAAGTATCAGGTTTTCCCTACTTGTTCTGTCCTCTAATTTTTTTATTTTTTTGAAACATCTCTTCCTGAGCAGTCTCATAGTCAGCCAGCCTTTTATGTCGACTTCTGGTTTTTGCACCATTATCATCTCATCTGAATATCTGTTTAAAGCTTCTTCCATTTTTCTAGCCTTTTGTTGTTTTTGTTGTAGTCCATTAGTTTTTTTTTTTTTTTTTGTTCGTTTTAACCAAGTCTGTATGCAGTTGTCGTGCATCTTCCTGTAGGTTACTGGAAGCCATGTCTGAAGGTTGCATTGCTTTTTGCTGAACAGCTGCAGAACTCTTCCCAGTCAGTGTTTTTTCCTCACTTTCTGTAGCTGATTTTTCCAGTTCTTCTGTATTTCAGCCAGGTAATACAGTCTGCCAGGCATACTTACAGTCCAAGAATGAAAAGCAAAAGGAACTCACAGAGTGATGTAAAAAGTTTAATAGCAAAACTTTCAGGATAAAACTATTTCAGTGCTTAAAATCTTACTGAATCACATTTTCATATATACACCACATGAACATATTCAAACCAATATAAGTGCAGCAACAATAAAAAAATTAAAATAAACAAGTGCTTGTTTCATGGGAAAAAAGGCCTCTTAAGAACATATGATGTTCTTCGTGTTTCACTGTTGCAGTCATAACTGTAGGGTGTTCACTGCAACAGTGAAGACACTCGAACATCTACATTTATGGTAGGTGTACACAACTGTACTTTTTGTAGTCCTATCTCACCTTCATTCTTACATATGGGTTCGGAGGCGATCCTCGGCTCCTACTCGGCCAATTACAAAGCTGAAAGTCTCTTTGTTGTCTCGTGGCAAGGTAGGTATCCCATAGTGCACTAGTAAGAATCCCCAGATTTCATTTGCTACGTCTACGAGTTCAGAAGTGCTTCTTGCTTGGCCGTGGCTAAGTAGCATATTTTCATTATTATTATAGTTTTATTGATAGTTCTTCAACTAAGATAACTTAGTTTACTTAGTCTTAGTAATAGTTTTTCATAGGTAGTTTATAGCTATGTGGTTTTGCTAAATTTTCATAGTTAGTGTTGAGAACTTGTTGGCCGTTCCGTTTTTGTTCTCTGTGTGGTATCCTTCTGTGTACTAGTTTTTTGACATAATTCCTATGCGTAGGTCTGCGTTTGGGTTAGGACTTTGCTTTTTTTTTTCTAGTTTTCAATAGTATAGTATTTTGTGTGCAGTGTCGTTTCTATTATTAAGTAGTTTTGCCTGCTGTTTAAGATTTACTATTTGTGGTTTTTGCTGACTTAGCTTCTTTCCTGTTTCCGCAGCTAGGTCCGTTTAAGTTAGAGGACCTAGTCCTCTGTTTAACTTTCTGACTTTTTTCCTCCACAGGGCTAGTCCCGTTTAAGTTAGAGGGCCTAGTCCTCTGTTGTTTCTCCTCTGTGTGCGAGTTAGTTTAGTGGGGCTAGGCCCGTTTAAGTTAGAGGACCTAGTCCTTGGTTGGTTTTGTGTGTAGCTTCTTATAAGGCGACCCGTTTAAGTTAGAGGATCTTGTCCTGTCTTCTGTTTTCATAGAATTTCCTTTTGTGGTCATGTTGAAGGAATCCAAAGATCATAAACCTTCGGGTTTTAAAAAGTGCCGTAAGTGCTCCCAAAAAATGTCGATTACTGATGGACACAGTAATTGCGTTTACTGCCTCGGAGCCATTCACCTACAGGAAACTTGTTCTTTCTGTCACTGTTAAAGCTTGAGAGTTCTCCAAGAAAGAAAGAACAAATTAATACTGAAAGGTCTCCTCAAGCCTTCCTTCGAGGAGGACTTAGCCAGCACTTCCTCATCCTCTCAGTCTCACTTGTCAAAGAAAGAGAAGGTTAAGTCGGCCAAGTGATATTCTCCTGCTCCGACTATATTGTTCTGAACCTCCTCAGAAAACTTTAAAATTGGGTAAGCCTTCAACCTCTTCGGCTCCACTGTCCTCGGAGCCGGTCGAGGTTATCGATCTTGACATTGCAGTGTCGGCCCCAGGTCTTTTCTGAGCCGACTACTGAGAAATTGCATCAGAGCTGGTCTAGAGAGCTTTTGCCGGTCTCCCCAACTTTACGATCTCCCATTTTACAGAGATCTAGGTCGCCTACCATGTCATCCAAATCCTCCAAGAGCCTTTCAGAAGAGGATGTAGAGAGAGTACTGCTTAGACTTTTGAAGTCGTCTGCTTTACCCAAATTGTTGCTGGCTCTGACCCATTTGGTCCCAGAGCCATCTAAAACCATTCTCCCTGTTGTGGTTCCTCCGAGCTATGTTGGTCCTTCGGAGCCGGAGATTTCAATGCCGCTTGTTGTAGAACCCTCGGTTCCAGCTCCCCTTGTGGCTGTCTGTGAGCCAAGTTCTGCTCCAACACCTTCAATGCCGTCCTTGGTGTCTAGGAGCCGAAGCTCACCCATCAGCCCCGACCAGGATGCTTGGACCCGAACCTCTTTGGTGCCGAGCCTACCTCTCGGTACGTCAGCTAGGTTGAGCTCGGACCCTACATCCATCTCAGAGCTGAGGGTTACCTCCGTTTCCTTGGAACCGGGGCTGTCCTTGGAGCTGGAGAGATCGGCATTCAAGATGATGAGGAGCGTGCTGTCTCGGTCAGCTCCTCACAAGGGTACCGATACTCTTTCCCCCTCAATCACCAACTTCTGTCTCAGCACCATCTCTTTCTCTCGGCAGCAGAGACCCGCAGCCTTAGGAGCCCCTGTTGGGTGGCCCCCAGTCTTCCGAGACTTCCCCAGAATACCCTTCTGAGGAGCCCCCTCAGAAGAGGACATTCAAGAAGAAGCATGTAGACTCCCCGAATGAGTCCATCACCTCGGACACTGACCTTGAGGAGTCAGAAGGGTCCCCCAGGTCGTCCTCTGATGATATCTCCTTTATAAATATCTTAGAGATCCTGAAGCAGAGAGGCGGCTGGCCCACTGTCACCCCTTCTGATGAGGAGTCCGTGTACCTGTAGGCTTTCAGGTCTCAACCTTCAGTCTCTTGGGTGTCTCCACCTTTTGAGTAACTCCTAGACCTAGTTAATCGGAAGGTGTAGGAAACTCCTGATACCATGGAACCAGTCCCCAGAAGACCCAACAAATTTCTCTCGGCCCCTAAAGAGAGCGAATTCTAGACCAAAGGTGTGCCTGTAGATGCTAAGGTGGTGGCAGTGGCCACTAAGAAGGAACTAGTGGAGACTTCTACTTCTGTCCATCCACCGAACAAGGAGTCTTAAACGATGGATAGATACGGGAAGCATATCTTCTCTTCAGCGGCTTTTACTCTCAGATCACCAACATATCTCACACATTTTACTAGGCTTCAGAGAGATCTCTTAAAGGAGCTAGGAGATACTCTCCAAGGTACATCAACTTGAAGGAGTTTCTGAGAAAGTTACTGCTCAGTTGTCCACCTTAAACTCCATTGTTAACTCCTCCATGAGGCTGATCTCCTATGCAGCAGATGGAGTGAGTAGGGCAGCGGGTTCAGGAGTTTCCCTTAGGAGACACTCCTGGATGCGCTTATGTAATTTTGCAGAGCCCTTCAAATCTACTTTTACCAATGCCCCCCCCTTTGACGGTTCCTCTTTGTTTGGACCAAAGGTAAAAGATACACTCACCAGGTGCGAACAGGAAGGAAAAAAACTCTCTGCTGTGGGAGTACGTTTTACCTTCCTTTCTAGACCATATCCCAAGGGTCAGAGAGGCAGGAAAATGTCGTTCAAGACGTCCCAGAGATTTTTTCCCCGACGCACAGGGTGATTCCTCCTTCAGAGACAGGGAAGCAGGAGCTAATGGTAGACATCGCCATAGAGACAGGGGGGTCTGCAAAACCAGGGTGGCTGAGATTCCTTTCGCTGCCGTCCCTATCAGCGCTCCTGATGTGGGGCCCAGCTGTGCTTCTCTGGAGCCATTCGGGAGTCGCTTATCTTTGTATCCAGAAGCCTGGCTCAACATCACCCAAGACAAGTGGGTACAAAGAATAATCACCAGGGGGATACTCTATACCCTTCTTTCTTCCACCCCACACCCCCAAGAAGATCCCAGATGTTCCACCCAATCACAGTGATCAAGCAACTTTAGAAGTTCAAAGGTTGCTTTCAAGGAGAGTCATCCAAATCATCCCCGCAGACCAGATAGGATTCAGAACTTACTCCAGATTCTTTTTAGTGCCAAAATGAACAGGGGGCTGGAGGCCCATTTTGGACCTCAGCAAACTAAATAAATCTGTAAAGAAGGCCAAGTTCTGAATGGTAGCACTGCAGTCTATACTCCCTCTATTAGGGAACGACAGTTGGATGTGCTCCATAGACCTCCAAGATGCATACTACCACATAAAAATGGACAGAGCATTGAGGAGTCATCTACGCTTCTGGCTGGGAGCCAGTCATTACCAATTTCTTGCTCTGCCCTTTGGTCTTACCACAGCCCCCAGGGTGTTTAAATGCATAGTAGTAGTGACAGCTCACCTGAGATGCCTTGGATTCCAAGTGTTTCCGTAGCTGGACGACTGGCTCCTGACCGCCACCACCAGGCACCTACTCCTACAAGCTAGGGATTCGACCATCCAGCTCTGTACCCAGCTAGGAATTACGATAAATTGGGAAATGTTTGCCTTGTCGCCTTCTCAATTTGTGACTTTTATAGGCGCAGAAATAGACATAGTCGCCATGATAGCTCGTCTCCCTGCAGACATAGTTCAAAACTTCGGGCAACAGATATACAGCTTACTTCCTCTACAAAAAGTCAAGGCAAAGACAGTGCTGAAACTCTTAGGGACCATGGCCTTTACCATAAATCTAACTCCACTAGCCAGATTGCATATGCAAATTCTTCAGTGGCTGCTTTTTCCCAGTGGTCCCTTCAACATTTACCTCTATCTCATCATATTCTCATAATGGAGTCTTGCAAAAAGGACCTTCGTTGGTGGATTCAGCCCGATCAGCTAACGACAGGAAAACCCTTCCTCCCTCGCCAACCCCTTGCTACTGTGACCACAGATGCCTCCCTGATAGGGTGGAGGGGCATTATCTAGGTAGGACTGCCCAAGGCACATGGCAAGATCACAAGGCTCACTTTTGCATATCAGTGTCCTAGAGATGACAGTGGTGCTTCTAGCATTGCAAGCACTTCACGACTTTCTTCCTTTAGGAACGATAGCAATCCAGTCGGACAATATGTCAGTGGTATGGTACCTAAACAAGCAAGGAGGAACCAGATCTTAACCCCCCTTGTCGAGAGGCTGTTCATGTTTGGCAGTGGGCGATATCTTCCCAGCGCTTTCTAGTAGCAATGCACATCCTGGGGACAACCAATGTGATAACCGACAAGCTCAGCAGGGCAATCTTGATGCTTCATGAGTGGTCTCTAAACCAGAAAGTAGCGGCACAGATTTTCCGCAAATGTGGTCCATCTTGCTGCGATCTTTTTGCCAGCCCGATCAACGCCAAGTGCAGCAGCTACTTCTCCCTTATCCCCCCTCCGGAGGAGTCACCGAGAGATGCATTTGTTCCTGATTGGCCTCCGGGACTTCTTTATGCATTCCCCCATTTTCCGCTCATATTGAAAGTGATCCAGAAAGCAATGTTCTTGGGAAGCAAAATTATACTAATCACTCCTTACTGGCCTCGTCAGATTTGGTTCCCCTTTCTCGTGCCTCATCTCCTAGACGATCCATGGACTCTGGACCCAGTTCCAGACCTCTTGACACACGTCAGGCTCCCTTCACCCCTGCCACCACACCCTCACCTTGACAGCGGGGCTGCTCCACTTCCATCCCTAGTCAGGCTTCATGATTTTTCACCTGCAGTGACCCATATCCTTACGTCTTCCCACAAACCTTCCTCTAGGCAGTTATACACTAGCAAATGGAGAAAGTTTTCTATCTGGGCAAAAGAGAAAAATGTCGATCCTTACACAGCATCCATCCCTTTGGTGTTAGAATTTCTAACTGAACTTTTCCATCAAAGTTCAACTGGCAGTGATATCAAATTTTCATTTGGGGCAACATGAGCCTAATCTGATGTCTCACAGATTATGTAAAGCCTTCCTTAAAGGCGCTACCTTGCTGAGACCTTCTTTTCAGGAACCTGTACCTCCTTGGAATCTAAATTTCGTTCTGCCCAAACTCACTTCCTCGCCTTTTGAACCATTCGTGTGAATTGAAGTTTCTGTCTTGGAAGACCATTTTTCTAGTGGCTATCACATCCACTAGATTGGTATCAAAGTTGCAAGCACTGTCAATCAAGCCTCCTTATTTGATTTTTCATAAAGACAGGGTTTCCCTTCGTACTAATCTTCCTTCATCCCTAAAGTTTGCTGTCAAGTTAATTTGAACCAAACTATCGATCTGCCTATATTTTTTCCTAATCATTCAAACAGTGCAGAATATAAATTTAATCAACTTGATGTTCATAGACAGTTACAGTTCTATGAACATCAAGTTGATGAAATTGACTTGGTGTTCATAGACAGTTACAGTTCTATCTACATAGAACACAGGAACTTAGAAAATCAGACCAATTGTTTGCGTCCTTTTCTGAAACTAAAGTAGGTCTGCCAGTCTCTAAAGTGACTCTATCTTATTGGATTTTCAACTGTATATCCTTTATCTACTCCTCCAATGGAAAGAACCTTCCATGTAAGATTAAGGCTCATTCCACAAGATCCCTGTCCGCATCTGCTGCTTTTCAAGCCAGAGTTCCAATTGACTGTATTTGTGGTGCAGCAACTTGGGCTACCCCTCATACCTTTATTACTCATTACAAATTGGATTTGACCTCCAGGGCTAGAGCCTTCTTTGGTTCCACAGTACTTAGGAGTATATTCCAGTGAGCCACCTGAGAAAAAGGTGCTAGGGACGCTGTCCCATATGTAAGAATGAAGGCGAGATAGGACTACAGAACATAAAGGAGTTATGCACTCACCATAACATTCCATGTTTGTAGTCCATCTCGCCCTTCATTCTTACGAACCCACCCACCTACCCCCGTCCTGGGAGGATCTGGAGGCAGGATAGTATTGCTTTTGGTAGGGTGGAGACCTTTCATTATTGTTGTTCCTTTTGGATTACTTTTTCTATCACTCTTATAGTTAGCAGCAAGCAAGACCTGGGGATTCTTACTAGAGCACTATGGGATACCTACCTTGCCATGAGCCAACTAAGAGACTTTGAGATTTGTAATCGGCCGAGTCATTGCCGAGGATTGGCTCCGAACCCATATGTAAAAATGAAGGGCGAGATGGACTACAAACATGAAACGTTATGGTGAATACATAACTTTTTTTTTTTGTAACTCGCAGTATCATTCAGTCCAGGGGCACATCTGGTTGAAAGTAATTAATCCATCTATACTCAACATTCTCAGTATTCACCACAATATCACCTCCTTTAATATTTCTTTCAATGGTTTTTATAATACTAAATGTAAAACTATGCATTTTATCTGAGCTTATGATACGTTTAGTTGAGGTATTACTCTCCGCCTCCCTACGTTTGTCAGATGAGTGCATTTTTCACAGGTGGCTAATTAAACCACATTCTTCGTTTTACAGCTGGCAAATGTGTGAAAATAAAATGTGTTGCTGCTATTAGGGAGTACAAAACAGTGTTCTAATTTATAGTGACAAAACTGACATTCATAGCAAGGCACAGTATTTTTAGTTTTTATTATCGCATTCTTAAAGCACATTTGTAGGTCTTTATAATAAAGCTGTTTCAGATTCCTACATTTCCTAAACGGAAAACTAGGTGATGAACCTACAATTTTTTTAACCACATGAGATGTACATAATGCAGACCATTTTTGTCTTATAAGTTGTTTAATCCTATTGGTATGTGCATTGTATTGCATAATACATTATTTCTGGACGTATTATCCATGATACTATTTACAGTCCTATTAGTTGGACTTTCTTCTGCATCTGAGAAATGTGGTCTAGCTAGGCCATTTCTTTCACTCAACACATTTTTTTTCTTCTAACAGTTTAATACTGTAGCTCCTATCTTTAAATTTTGTGACCCTCTCATCTAGTTGTTTGATACAGTCAGATGTATCTGTATGTGGCCGACTGGCACTAAGAAACTGCACACAGTGCCTTTGTATATATGGGCGGGAGGTGCATACTAGTGTTCTGTAAATATCTAGCAGTTTCAACTTTTATATAGATTCTCATACATATTGTATTATCGTTAATGTATACATTAATATCAGAAAAGTTTGTCCAGGTTTGAATAACTAGGTTTAAACTTCAAGAAGGTAGTAGCAGAATCAATATATGTAAAAAAAAAAAAAAATTGATTATAAGGTTTCTGTACTGCCCTGCCAAAAAAAAATCATCCACAAAGTGCTTAAAAATGTTTGTGTGGAAGATTTGCAGTCCATATATCTCTAGTTAATCACTGTATATTACTCAGATCAGACAATAGTAGTAGAAGTAGCGAACTTAAACTTGTCTTAAGTAAAAAAAAAAATGTTAAAAATACATAAATTGAAATATTGTACAGAATTACCAAGTATTTGAAAGTAATCCAAGCAAAGCAGGCAATCTGTTTCCAGTCGAAAAGCCTTTAAGTACACAGACAAGTGATCCAAGTCCTTTAAAAAAAAAAAATATATATATATATGTATAGATATAGATATAGATATAGATATAGATATATATATATATATATATATATATATATATATATATATATATATACTTTTTATCAGGCAATGGAGTGGTTTATTGTGCCGTAAAACAAAGTGTTATTGGTACACTTTTTTCTTATTTTTTTTCTTTCTTGTTCTCTTTTTTCCACTTTATTCAAAATGATGTGTAATAACAATACTAACTAATTATACAATAGTAGTTGTATAGATAGTTTTTAGGGTTCTTGTACACAGACCTGAAGAAGTATAGAAGGACGAAAGTGATCTTTGTTAACAATAGGTTATGAAAATAGAATAGGTTCATAGGTTGGTACTAGGCTATCGGCCCTAGGGCCTATACAAGCCTAGCCATAACAATTCCCTGGCTCTTTCGTCCCACACTATTTACTTCCCTGGACCCATGTCTAGCAGGATGACTGACATGATCCCTGGGGTGAATTTCCTTTCTCCCATCCAATCGTCAAGGTTCCTTTTGAAGAGAGCCAAGGAGGCTTTCTGCTTGACATGTATGGGCAGTCTATTCCAGAGTCTGGGGAGTCTTTGGGTCAGGAACCTATCCCTCCAGCATGTTTTGTTTATTTTTGATGATAAGGTTTAGATCCCTGGAGCTCTGGGTTTGACATGGCCTTGTATGTTAAGCAGAGATCTCCTCTGAGTAGATGATATGCGACAGAGTATAGCTGGAGTTTTTTAAGGCGGTCAGCGTAGGGCATCTGCTTTACGCCTGTGATTCTTTTAGAGAGGTATTTCTGCAGCCTTTCCAGTTGTTGCAGATGTCTTGAGAGAGGTACATACCAAATGGAGCGTTGTATTCTATTATGGGTCTAATGAGGGATGAGTACACTGGGACAATGACCTCCTTTTTTTCTGGATGAAATGCCCTTAGTGATGAGGTGTGCCACATAGAAGGATTTCCTGACTGTTGTGGCAATGTGGTTATTGAAGGTGAGACCACTGTCCACCTGTGTCCCTAAATCTGTTATCACACTTTCGGTGTTTAGTGTACTGCCACCTATGTGGTAATTCACGAGTACATGTTTTTTCCCAAAGGGGATAACTATACATTTCTTGGCATTGAGCTTGAGCTCATGGCTCTGGCACCAAGCATCTGTTTCTGTAAGGCCCTTTTGTAGAGTATCCACATCATTTGGGGATTCAATAATGGCTCCCGTTTTGCAGTCATCTGCAAACTTTGTTAGCCAGAGTCCCTTAGTGTTGGCCTGTACTTCAGAGAAGTAGATGCCAAATAAGAGCGGTCCCAGGACTGAACCCTGAGGTACACCACTTGTCACTTGTCTGAAGCTGGATTTGGAGTCGGCTACTTTTACCGTGTAGGTTCTGTCAGTAAGCCAGTTGGCAACCCATCGAGTGACGTAGTGATTAATGCCCAGCTTAGTAAGTTTATCTATGATTCCAGAGTAGGGGATGGTGTCAAAGGCCTTGGTGAGGTCCAGATAGGCTGTATGGACTGCCTTACCCTCATCCATGGCTCTGGAGACTGATTCGAAGAAGTCAGTCAGGTTCAGGAGACAAGATCGTCCCCTCATGAGCCCAAACTGGGTGGGGTCCAGTGTTTGAAGGTTGCCAATATCTTTGTTTATAAGTTCCATGATAATACGTTCCATGGCCTTGCAGATCAGGCTCGTCAGACTGATGGGCCTGTAGTTCCTGGGATCCAAGGTGGATCCCCCCTTGTGGAGTGGGATAACTGTAGCTGTGCCCCACTCAGTGGGCATGAAGCCTGAGGTGAAGGTATAATTAAACATGACACTTAGGTGAGGTGCTAGTTCATTTTGTAGTTCATGTAGTACACAGCCCGGGATGTCATCTGGTTCCATGGATGCTGTATTCTTAGCTTTGAAGAGTGCATTTTTTTACCTGTGTAGCCTTTATTACTGGAATTTGGCAATCTTCCGGTGTTGAGATGGGCCATTTAGGTGGTGAGAGGGGGGTGAAGTTGGCACTGAATCGATCTGCCAGGATATTGGCAATATCCTTGGGATCAGTATATTTAATGCCATTCTGTTGTAGCTCAGAGCAGATCTGAGCATTGCCATTTAAATTCTTGACATAGTTATAGAATGCCTTGTGGTTGTCTTTGGAATCTTTGGCAATTTTATTTTCGTAACTAGCTTTGGAGGATTTCATGAGGGATCTCAGCTTTTTACTGAGGCTGGTAAGGGAATTTTTTGCATCGTGGGATTTTCCTCCTTTCTGCAACAGTTTCTTCCTTTTGTAAAGTTTGTTTATGGCAGGGGACCACCAGATTGGCTTCCTTTTTTTGGAAAAGAGCATCCTGGTTCTATTTGGGATGCCACGATTCATGCATGACTGGATGTGCTCGTACAGTGTCTTAGTGTAGGACTCAGCGGTCGAACTTTCAGTTCCCATCTGCATGGGTGTCACGAAGTTTGTAACTTCTGACTTGAGTAGCATGATGTTGACTTTGGAGAAGTTTTTTATGGAGGTTTCCTTACTGGAGAGTGGGATGTGGATGTTTAGGGTGATTAGCTTGTGGTCTGATCTGACCAATGAGGGGGTGTCCATAGGTGTGGAGCATCAATTTCCCATGTTGGTAATTACCAGGTGTAGGATATTGGAGCCCCTGGTGCGACTATGGATTAGTTGATCCAGGGCGTTAGAATTTATGTATTCCAAGAACCGCTGGGCAAAGTTGTTGGTACATGAGTAGTTTTCCCAGTTAATGGCAGGGTAGTTGAAATCACCCAATATTAGGGTGTTTGGTTGCTTCTTAATATTTTCCCGTATGTTTGGAAAGGTGTCGTGAGAATCTTGGGGCATGGTGGGGGATCTGTAGCAAGCTACAGCTTGGATTGCAGTCTTACCTAGTGTTAGTTGCATCTGGAGAATTTCAGACGCATTGTGTTGGGCAACTAAGCCTGGTGGTGTGAATATCCTTGGTGAATAGGGACACTCCTCCACCTTTAGTGTTTCGATCGTGGTTTGGTGACCGAAAAGTGTGGTAAGAGTTGTAGCCTGGTATTGCAGGGGTGCTCTCTGGAGCCTTGAACCAGGTCTCAGTTACTGCACAGATATCGATGTTCTCCATTTTTAGGAGTGCCTCGAGAGTGTGCATTTTGAAGTTTAAACTTCTACCATTGAGTAGCATTACCTTCAGATTTTGCATGCTTGTACCTGTTGTCCTGGTGGTTTTATCCTTTGAACTTTTCCTAAAAAAGGCACTATGGGTTGGCAAGAGCCTTAGCCAGTAACCCGAATCCCAGGGGTGACAGGTGCAGACCATCTCTGGCAAAGCATCGTGGTCTGTCGATCATGTCGTCCCAGGCAGACAGATACTGGATCCCCTTTGAATGATACCAGAAGCTTAGCCAGTTGTTGAAGTCAATCATTTTGCCCTTATATTGTGGTATCATTCTGGGCGAAGGCAGGATGCTACTCAGGGCTAGGGTCATGCCTGCCTGGGCCACATGATCCGAGAGCTCTTCCATGTCTCTTTTCATGTAGTCCAGGGAGGTACGTCTCAAGTCATTCACTCCATATGGACAATGACAGTCTCATATTTGTACTTGTTGTGGAGTGACTTGAGTGCATGTGTAATGTGGTGGTTCCTGGCACCCGACAGGCAGCTGACTGTAATTTTCTCCTTGTTCAGCCTGGTGAGTGGGACATCAGTGTGCCTGACTATAGAGTCACCTATGACTAAAGTGTTAGGTACGTTGTCTTGCCTTAGGGGCCGTTGCTGAGTGGCACACTGGTGTTGTGAGCTATGTGACACTTTGGTTGTGATTGGTGTTTGTTTGCGTTTCAGCTTCGGAGGTCCTTGTTGTTTGGGCAAGTTACAGTTAAGGGTCTCCGCATATATGGATTTAGCGTTGCCATCAGTGCGTGTTGGTGGTGTGAGTTTAGAAGGGCTATGTGTTGCTTGAGGTGTAGTGCCGGATGTTAACCTTCTCCTCTTGAGTGTCTAGCACAATCTTGGGTGGAGAGAGCTTTGCTTCCAGTTTGGCTATATAAGTGCATCTCTCACAGGTTGCACTGTTGGGTGGTAGGAAGAGAGGGTTGTCTGTGTACATGAGGCAATTGCTGCATTGCCCCAGTCTGCCCAGATTCACCAGATGGACAGTAGAAATTACCGGAAGCTGACCCTTGGACATGCCTGGTTTATCCTAAACACTGCATTGTGCACTAGAGAAGTTAGATATGAAAGTAAGTAACTTAAGTTTTGCCTGTCTAAAAAGTTACGTTTTAGCGGAGAGTCACTATTTTTAAAACCGCAAGATAGATTGAAAGGGGGTGATCATTTTTGTATTCTGGTACTATAGAATACAGTAGGATGGCCAAATAAATTTAAATAGTTGAAGGGGAGTGATTTCACAAAATGATAATTTTCTGCTTACTCATACAAGCCAGTGAAAGCAGAGAGGAAATGAGATATATGCTCAAATTAACATAATAGACAGACAGCTAGAAAGACAGTGGTATTTAAGACAGAATAGTAACAATATGATTTTTACAGTTGATTTTTGCATGCAAAGTGTATATGTATATATTTTTTTTGATTGCCAGATGGACTAAGGTTGATATATTTCCAGCCATGTAGTCTGTTGTCTTGGATAAAATCACAGACTTAATAATCTGGTTAAATAAGGTGCCACATCATTATAAATTTTATTTAAAGTACGTAAGGGTTATATTATTATGACAGCTACGAAGTAGGGCAGGACAAGCTCGAATGTCACACTGATGGGGGAAGGGATGTAAATTTAACATGTGTACCAACAACACTTTGTTTTACAGCACAATAAGCCACTCCCTTGCCTGATAAAAAGTATATATATATATATATATATATATATATATATATATATATATATATATATATATATATAGAAAGCTTGTGAGGAAACTATTACTCTATTTTTGTTTTACTTGGATCGGCTGGTCTGTTTTGTACTTAATAAAAGATTTTCGACTGGAAACAGACTGCTTGCCTTCACTTCTGTACAATATTTCAAATTCTATATATTTTTATTATTTTTTTGACTTAAGACGAGTTTAAGTTCGGTACTTCTACTACTATTGTCTGATCTGATTAATATACAGTGATTAACTAGAGATGTATGGACTGAAAGTCTTCCACACAGGGAAGTTTCTTACACTGTTTTGTTTCTGGACCCACTATACTTGTTTAGTGGGTTGTTTGAGACTTCGAGGAGACCATGGAGATTACTTGTTTTTTTTTTAAATGTTTGTTTCTAACAAAAGCACTAGTGTCAGAGAATATATTCTTATCTTCCCAGACAGAAAATGCAAGATTAGCATAAGTGTTGGCAACAACTGCACCCATCGCCACTCATTTCACCTGATGGTATAGGATTTTATCATACAAAAATACATTATTACTTAGTAAATGTACTGATAGAGCACACATAAGTTCTACTTGAGGGCTACTCTTGTCTGTGTACATACATAGATGGTGCCTAACTGCTTCATCTCCATAGTCATTAGGTATGATAGTAAATAAGAAATAGGCATCTAGTGTTACAGACACTATTTCTTTAAATTTATCTGTTACAGATTCAGTTTCATTGTTTAGTTGCCATTTGTGTAATTGCATAATGAAGTGTCTTGTGTTTTTAATTTAACTTTTTAACAAGCTTCGGACAAGGTTTCAATCCCCCCCCCCCCAGAAAAATGGATATGAACTGTCACCCACCCAGAGCCTGAAACAATTGGTCTCATTGGGGGCATAGGTAGATCTTTATGGATCTTAGGAAGACCATAAATAACAGATATAACAGGACACATCATTTCCATATACACATATTCATCCAAAGTAATAGAATGTGTAAATTGCATATGTATAAATGTGGCTTGCAAGCAAAAATTAATTGTTGAACAAAACTTGTATCTGCCACTTTAAAAGTACTACATCACTTAGCAACATCATTCTATCATTATGTAACATTTGACCCATTACCACTATAGCCCCACCTTTATCTGCTTGTTTCATAATAATTTTATTTTTCATTCAATTCTTTCAGAGCTATATTCTCATTTTTACTTAAATTATAAAACTTATGTTGGTTATTTGTATTAAACATTTCATACAGTTGTTTTCACACATTGTTTGAAAGGCACTCAGGAGAGGTATGCTATTGGGTATAAATATTTTTGCGTTTATTCTTGGATGTATCTACAGCAGTAACATTGTTTTTAAAAAGAACTTTTAAATTAAGATCTCTAACAAACATTCTTAAACCTGTAAGGGCTTCACTAATATCACCATTACAAGAAGGCACACAATCCATACCCCTAGATAAAACTTCATACATATCAGAAGTTAGAGTAAAACTAGAAAGATTGAAAACAAGATTAATAATTTTGTATTGAGTATCTACATTCTTACCTGGCTGTTGAGTTCATTTTGCTGTCTGTCTGACTTCTGTTTTTTAGATGTGGATTGTTTTATCTCGAACTTTGGGTTTATCACATATTTTCATGAGTAAAAGAATTAATTTAGTTTTCTTCTATTATCATCTATTTTCAATATTTCTATATATCCCTATCTGCAGCTCGGGTCCAACTCCTTCCTCAAGGTGTAAGTTCAGGCAAGGTTGGGGCTTATTGGCACCTGGAGTTTTGTTTCCATTGAGGTTGGCTTCAGCTTCTCCAGGTACATCTGCTTTTTGAGGTAGTGGAGAGGATTTTCTGTCACCCGAGAACTTTTTTGACTCTTACTTCTTTGAATCCTACCACCGTTCTCCCTTCATATTGGACTTCTGAGCCTTATCCTCCTATTTCACAAGGACAGAGGGCCTGTTCGAGCTTTCTGGCAGTTCCTGTTCAGGAACTTCTCATTTCTTCTGATAATTCTCCATATCATCCCCACTGAAGAGGTTTCCCCCGTAGACAGTTTGCAAAAGGAGGCACTTAAATTCCCTTTAAGAATCTTTAAGCAAAGGCACTGACTTTGATGAAAGAGAAGGGTCCACCAGAAGACATCTTCTTCGGAGATATCCCAGAGATCCTTAGCCAAAAAGGTGGATGGTCTTCCAATTCCTCTTCCCAGGAGGAGTCTGTCTTTGTAGAAGCCTTCAGGCCCAGCCCATCTACATCTTGGGTTTCCCCTCCAGCAGTTGACCCCATAGATCTTGTGTCCTGCCAGTCATGGAAGGAGACAGATACCGTAGAACCAATTGCCTGTTGCCTGGGCAAGATTGTTGCTCCACCCAAAGACAGACCTTTATGGATAAAGGGAGATCCTGTCGATGCCATGGTTGTGGTGGCAGCCACTAAGAAAGAGCTAGCTTAAACAAAGCTCCTCTGTCTATCCTCCTAATAGAGTGTAGGGCGATGGACAGGTTTGGAAAGCGCGTTTGCTCCTCAGCTACCTTTGCCTTATGGTCGCTCAATTATTTGGCATATTTTACCAGATTACAGAGAGACTTTCATTAAGGAACACTAAGTCTAGTCCCAGGTCCGTGTTGGCAGAGAAACAGAAACAGTTTTCTTCGCAGCCTGCCACCCTTCAGTTGATTTCTAATGCATCTATGAGGTTAATCTCTCTTGCAGCAAAAGTTCCTCACAGGTGGCGGATTCAGCCATAGCCATCAGGAGACCTGCTTGGATGCGCTTGTGTGACTTTGCGGAGCCCTTTAAGTCTTTTTATCAATCTTTGTTGGATCTTTTTTTGGGGGGGGCACAATAAAAGAAACATTTTCCTGTAGCAAGCAAGATGGAAAGACTTTGACACAGGAATCCGCTTTTCTACCCCACTAAGATCTTTTTCTAGGAATCAGCGTGGTGGTAAGAAGATGTGGTTCTGAAAATCACAAGGGCCTTTTCAAGACTCATAAGTAAAAACATTTTCCCAAAGGCAGAGGGGGTCTGCAAGAATCAAGGGTATTACAATATTCTTTTTCAGATAGGCACTTTCAGCTCTCCTGAAGGGTTACCTGACTGTTCTTCTCTGGAAGCATGAGGGAGGAGCTTATCTTTGCATCTGGAAGCCTGGGCAGCCATCAGAAAAGACATTTGGGTGCAAAGAATTATATCCAGAGGGTATTTCATCTCCTTTTGGCAGTTTCCCCCACACAAATGGAAAATCTCCCCTATGTTCCACCCAGTCAGAGGAAGTTGGCAGCTCTAGAAATTCAAAAACTGCTACACAAAAGGGTCTTTCTGGAGGTCCCACCAGATCAGAAAGGACTCAGAACTTACTCAAGGTTCTTTTTAGTGCCAAAGAAAACAAGGGACCTAAGGTCCATTTCAGATCTCAGCAGTCTAAATCAGTTTGTGAAGTTCCAAATGGTCACGATTCAGGCTGTTCTTCCCTTCTGCAGAAAGACTGGATGTTCTCCATAGACTACCAGGAAATGTACTATAACATCATGATGAATAGACACTCCTGGAGAATCTTGCTCTTTCAGCTAGGGGCCAGTCATTATCAGTTCAGAGCCCTGCCCTTTGGCCTCACCACAACCCCCAGGGTGTTCAGATGTATGGCAGTGGTAGCAGCTCATCTCAGACTGCTCGGATTAAGTGTTTTGTTATCTAGATGACTGGCTCCTCACTTCCCCAACCAGGCATCTTCTTGAAAAAGCCAGGGACTACTTAATTCAATTATGTCAGTCGTTGGGGATCGCAGTCAGTTATTCCAAGTCCCACCTTCAACTAGTTCAAGTCTTGGAGTTTATACAAGCTCACCTGGCCGCAACAGATCAGTTGGCCTTTCTTCCACCAAACAGAATACAGACTTTAAGATTACATGTTAGATTCTCTCTGTTCATACTTCCTCCAGCAAAGTTGGTTCTTCAGGCCTTGGGGTCAGTGGGTGCGGTGATTTCCCTGCTGCCAACTGCTCATTTCCATATGCGGATACTTCAGTGGACTCTAGCAGTTCAATGGTCGATTCTGCAACTACCCGTGAACCATCCTATAAAACTTTCTTGGGTTTGCAAAGACTCCCTACTTTGGTGGATTCAGTCAGACGAAGTTTGTCAGGGTAATTCCACCCCCCTACGGCTGCAGTGACCACGGCCACCTCCCATTTGGGGTTGGGTGGGGCATTACTTGGGACAGACAGTCCAAGCCACATGGTCCTCAGAATAGACAAATTTACATATCAATTTCCTAGTGATGAGAATGGTCCCTTTAGTGTTGCAAGCATTCCAGAGCTGCCTTCTTCCAGGGACTATTGCTTTTCAAATGGACAACATGTTGGTAGTCTGGTACATCAACCAATGGTTGGGAACCAGGTCCGATTTCCTTTGCCAAGAAGCATTGAGTGTGTGGTCTCCTCCCGCTGCTTTCTTATAGCAATACACATACCTGAGAAATCCAACGTGCTAGCTGACAAACTTAGCAGGAGTATGCTAATGTCTACTAAGTGGTCTCTCAGTCAAGCCATGGCAGAGAGAATCTTGTGCTGATGGGGTCAACCTTGCTGTGATCTCTTTGCCTATCCCATCAACAACAAGTGCAGCATTTTTTTTTTTTTTTTTTTTTGCCATAATTCCGCCTCAGGACAGAGATGCAAGAGAGATGCTGTAGTTCATGTTAGACCTTCTAGTCTCCTGCAAGGTTATCTGTCCCCCCGCCCCACACTAATCCCCAAATTTCTTCAGAAAGCACTACAGTTGAAGAACAAGTTTATCCTCATCGCCCCCTATTGGCCTCAGCAAATTTGGTTCTCCTTTCTGTGGTCGCACCTCTTATGTCTTTCTTGGACTCTGGATCCCAGTCCATATCTCATATTTTGTCCCCACGGGGATAGTTCACCCAGACATTCTCGGCCTCAAAGTGACCATACAGTTTCTCTAATTCCAATGGTGGCTAGACAGTCCAGGCTTTCTTCCCCAGTTCACCAAATCTTGATATCATCCTCGAAAGTCTCAACTAGGAAGCTATATAAAAGTAAATGGAAAGGATTTTCTTACTGGGCACAGCAGAGAGAATTAGATCCCTCCACTGCTCCTGTGCCCACTGTTTTAGATTTTCTTGCTCCTTTTTTTTCTAGGAGGTTCTAGTTTTTCAACCATCAAGGTTCAGCTAGCATCCATCTGAAATTTTCTCACTGGAGATAATGCCTTTATTTTTAGCTTCATCCAAGTTATGTAAAGCTTTCCTTAGAGGTACCTTCTTTCTTACACCTCCGATTAAAGATTGCAGCCTGCTGTGGGACCTTAGTCTTACATTGCCAAACTTGACTGAACCTCACTTTGAGCCCTCAGTCTGATCTCAAATTTCTTTCTTGGAAGACTAATCTTTTTAGTGGCCATAACTTCAGCTAGGCGAGTTTTTGAACTCCAAGCACTCTCTTCAAAACTGCCTTATTTAACTTTCCATAAAATAGTTGATTTACTTAACAGTTCGTCTTTTCTACCGAAAGTAGCCTCTGACTCAAATGTCAATCAAGTAATCCACTTAACCATTTTCTTTCCAAATGTTTCCAATAAAGGAGCGTACATGTTTTACCTTTTGTATGTATATAGACAGCTTTGTTTCTATCTTCATAGAATGAAGGATTTTGGAAAAACCGATGTTCTTTTCCTCACAACAAATGGGGAAAACAAGTTTCTAAAGTCACTTTAGCAAAATAGTTATCAGACTGCATTTCATGTGTTTATTCTCTTCGAGGTCTGCCTTTACTGAGATCTGCAAAAGCTCACTCCACCAGATCTATGGCTACATCACCTGCCTTCTGGGCTAGAGCCTCTTTTGATGACATTTGTGCTGCAGCCACAGGGTCCAGTGACCATGCCAGAAACAAGGCTGCCTTTCCCTTCTGTGAGGGTCATCCAAGGTTATCGTAGCTGGGAACTCTCCTATTTGATGAGGAATGAATGAAAATGACAGCAGTCAGATAAAAAAGTGCTGTGCTCACCATAATGTTCCATCTGTGTTTTCCATTTTCATTCTTCCTCAACTTCCCACCCTCCTTCCCTCCTATTGAGCCCCTGCTCTGTCCTCCTATTTCTGTAATATATCCTTTTTTGGATTAATCCGCAAACTCTATCTGTGGTGTTGCAGGAGTTAGAGGCATTGTGGGTAAGGGGAGAAGCTCAAGAGTTGGATCCAAGAGTCTGGAAGGCTGCTGAGTTGGGTCCGTGATCACATTCATTGATGAAGAATGAAAATGGACAAGACAGATGGAAAGTTATGGTGAGTACATAACTTGAATTTTTGGTTAGTAGATGATTGAAACATTAATTTTAATTGTTAGTGATGGGGTGTTTGATTATTTAATTAGGTGTGTTATTTAAATGTGATGCAGTGAGCTTTTTATTTACTTGAGAAAGTGGCCCCCTAAATATACCAACTCCAAGATCGCACTACAGTGGGGTAAAGGACAATGTCATGGCTCAGGTCAAGCAATTTCTTCCCTGGGAAAAAATTGCTGCCCTGAGCCTTAGTTATTTTCAGATTTTGGTCTGTATGTGTCGGCGAAACGGCATTCGCTGTAATGCTGTTTCGCTGATCTAATATAGACCCAATTTACTCACATTGCCTTTCACTTTGTAAATTAGGTAGAAGTGAAATAAAAAATGGCAATGTATAATTGATCTTCATTGAAGATTCCAGGAACAGAATGGTATTCCAGTGGAAGTTTGGAAGTTATGAGAGACGAAAGTGAAAAAGATGTGGAAGGATTTAATGGTATTTTAAAAGTAGAAGCACAAGTATCTTGAAAGAAAGCTATTATGACTCTATTACCCAAAGAGGGGAATGACCTGTCAGACCCAGGTTCATATAACCCATTTCATCTTTAAACCATGATTATAAAGTCTGTCTATGTTAGCTAAGAGTTGCTAAAATTGATATGCCTCATTGTAGTTCTGTGGAAGGGAAGCAAATATTTGACAGCATTAATAAAACAGTAATAATCCAGAGGGAAACGGAATGTAAAAAAATACAGCTGCTTTTGGTGGGTCTTGAGGTACAGAAAGCATTTGATACAGTAAGCTGGGATTTTATGAGTATGGTAGTGGAAGCATTTGCATTTTCATATTTATAAGAACATTTTTTAATTTAGCATATTTACTATATGTATACAGAAAGGAAGAAACATCACATACTGTTATACAATGTTAGGAATACATTGAATCATCAAGTCAGTCGTATACAGTTAACACATTAGGTTTCTTGGTATTTCAGTAGCAACATCTCAAGGCCACCAAAACACTAAAAGTCTTAGTATGATTTATAAATTGTATTCATATCACTTCTTTTTCAGTTTTTTGTAGTGTTGCTGTTAAATTTAAAAAGTCTTTGAATGTAGGAACTTGAATTTGATTTCCAATTTTTTTGTAATCACTTTTTTAGCTACTGCCAAGAGATTCCAGAACAATTTTTGTTTGACTTTTACAGATAAACTAGAGCATTCATTAGTATTATTGATCTAGTTAAAGAACAATTATCAGATCATAACCCCTTAAAAACTTATCTCTTTCCAATACACATTTCATTTTTCACAGTCCATAAACATGTGTCCATTCAGCTTTTACATCCATACTGCTTCTCCAACAGACTTCAAAAGTCATTTTAGCAACTTTAAGATTTTATACAGAGTAAAAACATTCTATGTATATATTTTCACACAAAAACGTTCCTGTATAAACCAACTGATTTAAGTAACAAAGTTTTATTCTTGCTATCTATTGAGTCACTCGATCCACTACTATCTAAAAAGTTCCTGAATTTTGCATCAAAATTAGTATTAACACCTGATGTTGTCCTTTTAATTTTTCCTCACTGTTGGGTTATGCATCCGATCCTCAGATCTGACACGGATGGATTTACCAGACTTTAGAGCCTAGTCTCGAGCTCCTCCCTCACAAGTTTCCTTTAGTTATTCTTGTCTCTTGTAGGCTAGTATTTCGTTGGTATCTTTCTGACTGCCAGCTAGTTTTTTTTTTTGACAAATCTGTTGTCTTAAGACTTACATTTTTTCTCTTTAGTTGCAAACCCCTTTTGTACTGAAGTTGCTTCCTTACTGTTGACTTCCAATGTTTGGATTTTCAGGTTGACTGGCTTTGTTTGGTGCCTTTCCTTTATAAGTGATTGTTTTTTTCATGCGGGTTATCACCGTGGTGCTGTGAAAACTTTGCTGCCTCTCAGCAAAGTGTTTATCCATCCTCGTTCCAGGTGAGCGTGTGGCTTGTTTTGTTCCTCTGTGGTTTCCCAGTCCAGGTGCTGCTATCTCTTACCTTGCCGCCTTCAGCTCTGGGCTGACAGTCTGTGGGGATGAACACCAGGATCGTGACCCTGTCTATCGGAGTACGTGTTATCTCGTTTTTTGAACAGCCCCCCCTGCTGAAGCGAGTCTCTGATTGTCTAATCTACTGTCTCAGTTAAAAATGAAAGAAGCACCTGTAGAACGTAAACGTTGAGGATAAGTGTCCAAAAGCAAGGCTGTGTGTACACTATTTTCATTGAATTAACTACTTTTATGCAGATATGTATTACAGGCAACTGCAAAGCATGTGGACTTATTGAGCCATCAGCTATGCACCCTTTGCAGAGTGTCTGCAATGTTTCCTTGGGGTTTTCCTACTGTTCCTACTGAATTTTGTGTTTTTTTCTGGCAACTTTGTGTGATGATCTGAGAGACAAGTTCATTGAATGATCAGTACTTCAGACCAGCTTGCTTTCTATACTTCTGTGGCTAGGCATTAGTTTTTTTAGTGGCTCAACCCCCCCCCCCCCAAAGTAAAATAAAGAAAAGTAAAATGGAACCACCATACAGGTTTTCAGATCCCTCCCTCAGATCCGAAGTTCCTAGCACCACCTTCAGATCCCAAGTTCTCTTTGGCTGCGAAAGATCAGTCTCATAAAATTTCTCAACTTCCTTCATCCTTCTCAGATCTTAAGTCTCCGGATCCAACTGACTGGAGCTCTTCTTGGGAGGCAAAAACTCTGGTCTCTCTCCTTGGATCAGAAACGGAATAAAAAAAAAGTGCTTATCCTTCCTCTCCCATTCAGATCCAATCTACTTGGATGCTTCTCTTCCTGAATTCTAACCTTAGGATCTGGTTAATAACTGGTTACCCAGAAACAGTTGAGCTGTTCTCAGATCTGAATGGTGCCTTCGGATCCAGAGCTGTTGGACATATCGTTCTCCCCTGGGATCCAACATATAACAAGTCGTCCAGAGCTATACTCTGATCTGGTGCCTTCGGATCTGGAGTTTTTATCTGACCTTGGTTTTCTTTAGATCCAAGATCTCTCTCTGATCCGATGGTTTCATTTTTTTGTTGCCTTCAGCTTTTATATGTGTAGATATATATATATATATATATATATATATATATATATATATATATATATATATAAAATGTGTGTGTGTGTGTGTATATATATATATATATATATATATATATATATGTGTGTGTATGTATGTGTATATATATATATATATATATATATATATATCATACACACACACACACACACATGTGTGTGTGTGTATGTGTATATATATATATATATATATATATATATATATATATATATATATCCCCCCAGCTACTTTCTAAGCGCCTAACAGCAATATTTAAAATCTGCTCATAATTTGCCCTTGTTCCCTTCATATAAGGTTTTGTTCAGATTTCTTGAGCTGAGAGGTTGAGAGATATGGCTTCCCCTTTTTCTTTTCAAGAGGCACAGTGGCTCAGTTGTAAAGTCAGGGATTGGGTGCTTACTTCCCAACACTGCCTGGGTAGACTGGGGATGTTTTCCTCATGTGTGTTTGTTCTCAACAAGCATGGAGTTCTGGACGATCACTCTGTCATGGCTTCATGAAGTTGTTCTCTGAGACTGGTTCCTAATTTCTGGCCCAGTATACAAGTTTACTTCTTAGATTTTCATCTGGTCCTAATTTACAAATCCCTACATAGTTCCACTGTGTTATCCATTTTCCCTCCCTAGTGCTGTGGCTCTGGGATCTAACCTGTTCTTCTCTCCCAAGAATCATTAGATTGACACAGTGATGTAGACCCCCCCCCCTTTTTTTTCCAGTGGCTAGGACTTGCTTTATATTGAAGTGACCATTCTTTCATCAATAATATTTCCAAGGGTTTTTTCCCCTCTGGAATACCTGAGCAGACGAGCACGTTCTGACTCCTCCACTGGACCTGTCACAAAGGAGAGAAGGATTCTGCACTTTTTTCCCAATGGGGTCCCCTTCCCTTGTCCCCCCCTGAAACAAGATGGTCTCACTGGAAGTTACGGTAGTGACCTGTGTCACAATATGAGTGTCTGTCAATTTCTGTCCTTCCCTCATCCACACATTCAGAACTATGAACATTTTCTTGGACTGCACAAGCTCACCTTAGATACTCCCGCGCCAAAGTTGTTTACTGCCCGCACACTTCTCTAGGCTATAGAGAATTGTAAAAACATTCATACTTTCATAGGTTCATGTCTATGGAGGATCCCAAAATGCCTTCCAAACAGTTGATCCAGGTATCCCCTTTAAGATACATATGTACATACTGCTATACTGTCTTGTGGATCCTCAAGACTTCCCTTATCTCCTCTTGGTGGAGATTCATTAAGTAATTTTCTAATTCATCCTTCGACTCCAACTCTTCGGAAGACGTTAAGAAGTTCTCTCCTTAATCAATTATTGCATCGCCATTTTCGAATACTTCGATGTGTTTCATCCCTCATATAGAGGCGGGCACCTTTCAACCGATTAGCCCCGACACTACCATTTCCAGACATTCTTGCATGATGCTACAATACTTCGGGTAGCTCCTTGAGATGTCTTTGTTCAATGCCCCCCCCCAATAACCCCTCCTTCTTTAGGGGTTCAGTGAATTATCCGTTTATCTGCGACTAACAAAACATGGGAGCATGCCATTGGAATCAAAGCTTTTCTTCTTCCCTTCATGTACATTTCCAACAAGGCTATAAGAATGTGTGCCTAGAAAGGAGGAGTCCATAAAAATAGGTTTCTAGATACTACTACTTTGATAGATCCCATCAGGGTCCTGATGCACCTCAGGACTGCCCACTTGTCAGATTTTGTGGGTCATGTTTCCTCTCCATCAGGACTCCTAGACTAATTTTACAAACAATTCCTGCGGTGCTACATCCCTCTCCTCTTTTATCCATGAGAAAAAGACACCGATCCAGAGAGCTAGCTAATTATTCTAAATCTTAATGTAAGCAGTGTAAATTCCAGCTGCTTTACAGTTTAGTCCATCCTGTCTCTTCTGTGCAAGCTTTAACAAAGTTGTCCCATGCACATGTAATACGCACAGTACCACATTAAAATAGATAGGTATTTTGGTGTTATCGAGAGCTAGTCACTATCCATTCAGTTTACCTCCTTTATCCTCACTGTGGCCCCCAGGGACTCTGCTTAATATTGGGCAGTCGAGCTGACTCACATGTCACTAGAAAGGGTACTACTGTGGTCATATACTATGGTTAACTTTTCACTTCTCTAACCTAATATCAACTTGTAGTAGCCAGGGCTTGCTTATTGTTTGTAGATTCCTAAATCCCTGGGCATTACGAAAATATAGCCAAATCAAAACCTAAACAGTTGTATTAAAACCAGATGTTAAGTTGTCTATCTCACCTTCGTTCTTGCTGGTTGGGATCGGAACCGATCCTCAGCTCTGGCTCGGCCATCTTCTATAGCTTGAGAGCTGTTTACTGGCTCAAGGCTACCCCTTATCCCATGATGCCTAGCGCTAGCTAACTAAATCTCGTTTGCCACTTCAATTGCGAGGTGTCATTTTTTCTGGCTCAGGCTGGTATAAAGTTTCTTTATAGAACTTTTTTTACTAGAAATAGTCTTTTTCCTAGGGGTTATTGTTAATTTTTAGTCTTATATTTGTTGTGTTAGCTAAGTGTGTATTTGTAGCTTCCTTCCCTCCCCTTTAGAACTCGTTTAATTTAGAGAGTTCTCCCCCTCCCCCCTCCTTATCCTTTTCCTGTCACCTTCTTTATAGGTAGCCGTTAGTTAGAGGCTTTCCTATCAAAAAAAAAATTTAGCTTTAGTCTGTAGTATACTGTGTTTTTCTATAGACTGTATTTTTTTTTTGGTAGCTATTGTATTTTTTGTTACAGGATGTCAAAAGAATCCAAGGTGTCTGGATTTAAGAAGTATGACTCATGCTGTCAGAAAATGTCTCTGACAGATGAGCACACTTCTTGCTTCAATTGTTTAGGCGCTGTGCACCTGCAGGACTCTTGTTCTATCTGCCATGCATTTAGTCCAAGAGTTCTGCAGGAGCGTAAGAATAAGCTTATTCTTAGGGGTCTTTTAAAGCCCCAGGATTCACCGGCCAAGACTCAGCCTTTGAAATCTCCTAAATCTACCAAATCGTCAGCTCCAAGTTCGGAGCCGTCTTTGGTTCAGACTCTACCTGCTACTTCGGTTCCGGCTGGAACCGATAAGACTATCTCCCCGTCGGCTCCATCAGAAACTTCGGAGCCTTCTTGGAGCCACAAGAGGCTGATGTCCCCTTCTCTGGAATTGATACATTCGGCTCCTTGGTCTCCCCTGCTTCAGAGCGAGTGCAGTTACAGATCTTCTCACTCCTGTCGATCCTCTAGGCTCTCGGATCACGACGTGGAGAGAGTGGTTAGTAGGTTGCTAAAGTTGCAGGCACTTGCCAAGATGTTGTCCAGCCCTCCTCAACAGGTGTCGGCTCTGTCCACTTCTATCGATGTTCCTCCTCCAACTCCATTGAGCTCGTTGCCGGAGTTCATTGGGGTTTGAGTAGTGGAACAATCGGCTCCGATAACTCTATCTCCTTCGGATCCGTCGTCGGCTCCGATTCCCTCGATGGTGCCGTCCGCCGAGGGATCTGGGCGCCGGGGCTCCCTCGTTGGCTCCGAGAGGGAGAACGGGGTCGGACAAGGGTCCGATGCCACTCGCCCCCTCGGAGCCGTCTCCCTCGGTGCAGAGAAAGATTCCGATTTTCTCTGAACCGAAGCTTTCTCTGCATCGTGGCAGGGACACCTTCAATGTCATGAGGAGTGTGCTGGCCACTGAGTCAGCTCCACTATCGGCCCCATCAGTTCAGTCCCCTGTAGTGCCTGTGCCAACCTCTGCTCCTCCTCCAGACCCCAAGCGTGTGGAACCAGCGCTCCAGGGCACCCCATTGGGTGTTTCCTCTTCTTCCGAGGCCTCCCCTTATCATTCAGAGGAGCCCCCTCTTAAGAAGAAGTGCAAGAAGAAGCACATTGACTCCCGTGAGTCTGTCACTTCTAATACAGACTTAGATGATTCGGAACGGTCCCCGAGATCCCCTTCTGAAGATGTTTCCTTTTCGGACATCCTAGAAATGCTTAAGCAGAGGGGAAACTGGAATCCCTTAGCCCCTACCGAGGATGAGTCTGTATTCCTGGATGCATTTGGTTCCCGACCTTCCACCTCCTGGGTTTCTCTGCCTTTCGACCCACTTATGTCAGTGGTGGCTCAAAAGGCTTGGTCAGCACCGGATACAGTAGAACCAACTCCGAGGAGACCTGGCAAGTTCATCACAGCACCCCATGATAAGCAGTTCCTTACCAAAGGTGTTCCTGTTGATGCCATGGTGGTAGCAGCAGCCACCGAAAAAGAGTTAGTGGAAACCTCTTCATCTGTCCATCCTTCAAACAAGGAGTCTAGGACCATGGACAGATACGAGAAGCGAATGTTTGCTTTAGCGACCTTTTTTATGAGGTAACCATACACTCGCAAGCAACAAATGTGAACGCTCAGTAACCTGGGTCAATGAAGGCTGTCTTCCATATAAATCCACCACTACCAAAAGGCTTCCAATCCAACTGTTCCTTTTATTATACACGAAAACACAGATTTAGCGCTTTCATCTCCAAACCTGGAGACCTCATCAGAATCAATTTAAAAAGCACATTTCCTGTTCTTATATACTCAAAACAATTAATTCACAAATTAAAAAATTAATTAATCAATAAAACAATAAACAATGAAGTGGCTGGCAATTAAGCAATCAGTAAATGTCTTTAGGCAGGGTGAGAACATTTCAAATTCATGAATAATGTTGCAACACATGTTTAGGTATATATGTATATATATATATATATATATATATATATATATATATATATATATATATATATATATATACACACACACATCAAATAAATATATCATAGAATATTATAAAAAGTATATAAATAAATGTTGAATAAATATCATTTAAAATCAATATATTTGGTGTATTATATAAATAAATAAATAACATAATATATGGTATTAAAATAGTTTAATATTAAAATAATTTGATATTAAAATAGTCAATAAGGTAATTCAGTTGGTTTAAGTATGCTTCTTAGGGTCATTGGCTAATAATTTGAGGGCTGGTGTTATGGAGATGTGGTCATTGAAGCCCTTACCACTACAGGCATCTAGCCTGAGTTGCCATATCATCTCCCTATATAACAATTTTGTCTCCCAGTCACCCCCTCTATCCAAGTGATCAACAACCTCGACCACCCAAAATTTAAAATCAGCCTTCTCACATATAAGGGAGTGTCTATATAAGGCATTATTTTCATTTTTACGATTTATATCTCTCAAGTGTTAGTATATCCTTTTTCTTAAATGTCGTTCTGTTTTACCAATATAGAACCCCCCACAAAATTTACAGTAAACCAAATATACCAGACCCTTAGTACAACAACTATAGTATTTATTTGCTTTCAATGTAATATTAACACTGGGTAATATTATATGTTTTTCTCCGGCTATAAACGGACACTGGGCACATCTCCCACATCTAAAAGTACCAACTCTCTTAGAGACTGGTTCATTTTGGATTGTACTCTTCTTTCTTTCTAAAATGTTTTTTATATTGTACCCTCTCCTATAACTATAGGTTAATTTATTTTCAAAAATGGTGGTCCTAATAGCCAGTGTTTTAAACAAATTCCACGTTTCATTAATACATTTGTGTAACCACCCTATATTTTGATAATATGTAAGGGTTAAATATGGAAACCCATTATTGTCCAATGCTTTCTCAGTTCTTTCCATATTTCTATCATTTGTCTGATTTAATAATGGTACATATTTATTACCCCATCCTTTTATTACATATTCCTTAATGGGTTGTGTAATTTCCACAGGGTAGTCTCTATCATGAAACATTTGTTGTATTTTATCAATTTCATCAAGAAACTCTTCTCTGTCTGAAGTCATACGGGCCACCCTAATCATCTGTCCCTTTATTATGTTTCTCTTAAGATGCTCAGGGTGATCACTATTGAAATGCAAATAAGTGTTTGAAAAATTATCTTTCCTATATATAGTAGATCTATAAATGTTAGTATTATAATCTTTGTATAACAAAATATCTAAATAATGAACTTTCTGTGAATTTATATGGTAAGTAAATTTTAGAAAATTTGTACTTCCATTAATATGGGAAATAAATTATTTTATTACTTCGTCTGGACCTTCCCATAAAATAAATATATCGTCCAGAAACCGGTAATAACCTTTAATATACCCAAAAAATTCAGTTTCAAATGCATGTAATTTTTCCCAGTATAGCATTACTATATTTGCATACACGGGGGCACACGCTGCCCCCATAGCTACCCCTTCCATTTGATGGTAGTAATCTCCCCTAAAGTAAATAAAGTTGTTCTTAAATACCAATTCCATACATTCTAACACTAGCTTAAACTCACTTGATGTCAATATGTTCATTTCAATGAGCATATTTTCAAACCAATCCACCCCAGTATCGTGTGGTATAACTGAAAATAAATCTTTAACATCAATTGTAATAAATTTTATATCCACACTATATGGGTCCTTGCTAATCTTTTGCAGAAAGTCCCAAGAGTCTACCAAAATATGAGGGTATTTTGTGTGATACATTTTAAGTTTAGTGTCTATATAAATGGCTAGTGGTTGAATTTTGGAACCTTGTGATGAGACTATAGGTCTCATGGGGGGGGTTTTGAATATTTTTGTGGGTTTTAGGTATACCAAAAATAGCTGGAATAACTGGTTTCTTGACCTTCAAAAAATTCCACAAGTCCATATCTAACAGCCCCTGAAGAAAATTGTCCTCTATAATGTAGTCTATTTTGCAGTATGCAATATTGATTTCATTTTTAGACACCATATTGTAACACTTGTCATTATTTAATATTTCCAACAATCTTTTTTCGTAGTCCCAATTATCCATAAGAACCATACCACCTCCCTTATCTGGTTTCATTACCTGGATATCTCGGTTATTACCAAGCTCCTTCAATAACATATTTTCTTCATCTGTAAAATTGCTACTATACTTATTGGCATTTACTAGATATTCACTTCTAATCTTTCTAGTAAGCATATTTTCAAAACTACAAATATCCTGGTGGAGTGGAGGATTATAAAGACTACGTTTACTTAATACTTTAGACTCAAAATGTTTATCCTGACCAAACATCTGCCTAAAGTTGAGTTTCCTAGTAAAAAGTTTTATATCCAATAGTATACCATCTATACTAGGTTTTTTTGCCGGTACAAAGGTAAACCCTTTTGTAAATAATTTAAAATACTCTGCATTAATATTCAAATCAGTATAATTAAATATAAAAAAATCTCTAAGTGAATGCATAGTCAAAGGCTTGTATGTAGGAGTTGTATCTCCAACTTCCCCTATATTAGCTTGTTCTATCTGTATGTCATTCGTTGTTGATAACTGTAGATGTCCTTCATGGATGCATCTGCAGTCATAACAAGTGGGTTGTCCTGTCGTCAGGCAGCCCTGCAGTCGGCCGGATTCCAAAGTCCGGGTCCGGCTTCGGCTGATGTCGCACTCCACCCGACGTCATCTCTGTTGGTCTTCGGGTATAAAAGCATCAGCCGACGCCATTTTCCTCAGTCTTTCTTGCCGCGTGGCGCCCGAAGCAGAAGCTGTTCGCAAGTGCCGGTCGGTCGGATCCAGAGATTACTTCTACCGAATACTACTTCGAAGACTTCTAAAGCTAAGTACCCCGTTGGGGACTCTTTCTTGCCTCAGCCGATGTCAGAAAAAGTTAACAATTGTTTAACCTGTGGGCAACAAATACCTCATAAAGATTTCCACTCTTACTGTCTGCCTTCTTTAGGCCCTGCCCATGACGTAGCAGCCTGTTCGCCTGTGCCTCTTTCAACCGACGAACGCTTAGGCGCCGGTCGGAGTTTGCAGAACAGTTTTTCGGTTCTGATTTTGCGTACATTATGCCGCCGGATCCTCCGACTACCCCCAAAAACGCAAAGATAAAGACCGACACTCGCGGTCCGCGGTTTCGGCCGAAACCACGGTAAAGCAAATCATGAGTGTCTCGGTTTCGCCGAAACCGAGAAAACTGCTCAAAGTACAGCTGAACCTATTCTTACAACTGAGGCCCCTGCTACAACTCTTGAATCGACCTCAGAAATTTTACCCACTACGGTGGTTGACTTATCAGACACCATCCCTTGGATGTCTCTACCCCAGCACGTGGTGCTGCTAGGCCTCCAGCTGCCATGTCCATTAAGGCCTTCGCCAGGGCTAAAGCAGCCAAGACTACTAAAACAGTGCCTGTTAAACCCCCACATCCAGGCCCTCTTCTAGTTCTCAAATGCTTTCTTTGGCAGAAGATTTAATTTCTTTAATTAGAGGATCTCAATCTCACCCAGACAGGGCCTCTCAGCCCCCAGAGAAGAGACCTAGGGCAGAGCCCCCTGAGCCAGTGTCTTCTGATGATTCTGCTGATGAATCAGACATAACTGACCAGCCTGAGGCTCCCTTCTCCAATTTTGAAGATTCTGATGCTGAAGAATCCATTCCAGCTGCTTCCCCACCAGAAGAATTCTCCTTTGGGGAAACCTTGCATGCCATGCGAGAACAGTTCCAATGGCAGCAACAGGATTTTTCAGACTCCAGAAAAGACTTAGGACCTTTCTGCACCTCCCACAGCACAGGCCCTTAGCTATACCTCCTGTTCTCTCTGTGGTGGATGATGCTTTCAATGATGTTTGCTCCGCTCCAGATTCTTTACCCACAGCCCCTGCCAAACCAGACAGATTTTACAGGGTGCCAGATACTCATCACCACCTTTACAAGGCCCCACTTGCAGACCCAGAAACTATATCCCAGGGTCCCAAGGCAGTAGCCGACCACAGCTAAAAACCCTATTCCTTCTGAAAGGGAAGCAAGGTCACTAGACAGATGGGGTAAAAGGTCTACACTTCAGCTACTCTCTCAGCTAGAGCTTTAAACTGTCAGTTTCACATGATACAATACCAAGAGTTTATGCTTGATCAGTTAACTAAAAAACTAACCACTGATGAATCTCTTGATAAGAAATATGTATTAGAGATGGTAAATAACATACAACAGGTTAGCAACCATTCTTTAAAATGTGGCTATGATGCACTGGAGGCTTCATTTAGATCAGCCATGACAGGCACAGTGATAAGAAGGCATGCATGGCTAAAGGAACAAGCTTTACCGGATCATGTTAAAGCTAAGTTGCTAGATGCTCCTATGGACAAGACAAGTTTGTTTGGTACACCTGCCCAGCAGGTTATGAAGAAAATGGAAGAAAAGGCAAAATCTGTTCAAACTGTTAAAGATTTCTTGCAGGTTCAACCCCAAGGTTTAGCAGGAACTGGCCTGCCAAAAATTGGTCCTTTCCTGACTCCACAAAATTTCAAAGGGGCAGGAATAGACGCTCCAGAGGCAGAAACCAATCCAGAGGAGGTGCCTACAGAGGACGACAGTGGCAAGGTAACAACAGAGGCACAGACACAGCCACTGCCACTACATCAGCACAACCACAGTGACTTAATCCTAAATCCGCCTACCAGGGAACAAATAGCAGCTCCTCTAGGCGGAAAGTTAACCTTATTTTCAAAGAACTGGCACTACATAACAAAAGACAAGTGGATTTTACAAACCATAGCTCAAGGTTACCGGTTTCACTTCCACACTTTACCAGTCAAAAGAGGAATGCCAAATCTACCTCCAAATCAAAAACAGAGGCTCTACGCCAGATAATGGAGTTAGCAAACATGAGAGCTGTGGAAAGAGTGCCAACAGCAGAACAAGGAAAGGGTTCTACTGCAGACTATTCCTAGTTCCAAGAAAGGATAAAAGTTGGAGACCAATTCTCGACCTGTCCACCTTAAATACATACATCATTGTCCCAAAATTCAAAATGCTGACCCTACAGCAACTTCTTCCCATGCTGGGCAAGGAGTCTTGGCTGGTAACTCTAGATCTCAAGGAGGCATACCTGCACGTCCCCATTCGACCAATCTGCAGAAGATACCTCAGATTTCTTGCAGGATCAGAGCACTATCAATTCTCAGCATTGCCCTTTGGCTTATCTACTGCCCAGAGTATTCACAAAATGCCTGGCATCAGTAATCGCCCATTGCAGACTACAGGGAATCCAAATTTACCCATACCTGGACGACTGCCTGCTACAAGGGGACAACAAAAGCAAGCTGACAACAGATTTACAAAGGGTCATTTACTTGCTACAAGGACTGGGATACACAGTCAATTTACAAAAGTCAAGGCTGATACCATCCCAAACAAGGACTTTCTTGGGCTGAATTGGACACAGTACAACAAATGGCATTCCTGACTACAGAAAAACAAAAAGAACTTCCTCTTTACTTCTTGGCACTAACAAAACTGAACAAGTTAACAGCAAGAAAAGTTCTGCAGGCCTTGGGCTTCATGGCATCATGCATAATCTTGGTCCCATTTGCCAGACTACATATGAGGAAACTACAGTGGTACCTAAAGAATTTATGGTCCCAACACAGACACAGTCTAGAAACAGAAATCCCACTAATTCCATGCTTAAAACAGGAGTTCCTATGGTGGGCTCAGGCATGCCAGTCAAACCCAGGCCTACCCTTTCGCAGATGTCAACCAAGCCAGACCATCACAACAGACGCTTCAGACCTAGGATGGGGGCCCACATGCTGGACAAATGCGTGCAAGGATTGTGGACACAGGATCAACTTCACCTGCACATCAATCTAAAAGAAATGCTGGCAGTAAAACTGGCAATCCAAAAGTTCAAACCATTTCTCAAAGAGGGCCAGTTGCTGATAAGGACAGACAACACCACAGTCATGTGGTACATCAACAAACAGGGAGGCACTCATTCATACCCCCTATGCAGAATGACCTTGGAGCTGTGGACCCTGGCACTCAGCTACAACATTCAGTTACAGGCAATATTTGTACCGGGGAAAGACAATACTCTAGCAGACATATTAAGCAGAACCACGGATGCCCACGAATGGAAGCTGCACCCGGACATCTCCAAGACCATCTCAAGAAATGGGGAATGCCACAGATAGACCTATTCGCATCACCTCTCAATCACCAGCTCAAAAATTCTGCACAAGGACATTCCACCCACTAGCATGGAAAGTGGACTCACTCTCCTTCAACTGGAAAGGCCTAACAGCATATGCATTCCCACCTCTTCCTTTGATACACAAGGTACTACTAAAAATCAAGGAAGAACGTCCAAGGATAATCCTGATAGCTCCAAACTGGCCAAGACAACACTGGTACCCACTACTGAAGAGCATGTCTCGAACAATATGTGGCCAATACCCCTGATGCCTTTGATGTTAACTCAGAACAACTACAGCATCATACATCCAAACCTAAAAACGCTGCAACTGACTGCATGGAACATAACATAGCAGCAGCTAATCCAGAACTTTCCCAAAGAGTTAAAGACATTATTCTTGAAGCACGCAGACCTTCAACAAGAAGGAACTATGCTGGAAAATGGAAAAGGTTTGTCATTTGGAGTACGGAAAGAGGAAAAGATGTGTCAAACATAGATATGCCTAACATTCTGGAGTATCTGGCCGAACTTCTTCATTCAGGCCTGTCCTACTCCTCCATCAAGATACATGCATCAGCTATTTCAGCAGAATACAGCTTTGATCCACCTGTTTTTCGCACCCTTTGCTCAGGCAGTTCCTCAGAGGAATCAAGAATGTAAAACCTCCAAGGAAACCACCATTACCAGCTTGGGATTTAAACTTTGTGCTAGAAAAGTTGACACTATCACCCTTTGAACCAGCAGCAACAGCAGACCTACAACACCTGTCATGGAAAACTGCTTTCCTACTGGCAATTACTTCAGCAAGGAGGGTTTCAGAACTACAGGCCTTAATGGCAGTGCAACCCTTCCTAATCTTCCACCAAGATAGAGTGTCCATGAGGACTAATCCTACATTTATGCCCAAGGTGGTATCCAGAGTGTCTTTAAACCAGGCAATCCACCTACCTACCTTCTTTCCCAACCCACAAAACAGAGGGAAAGAATACTGCATACCTTGGATGTACATAGACAGCTACGCTACTACTTGGACAGAACAAAAAATAGCAGAAAGACTGACCAACTTTTTGTAGCCTATGCAACAGGAAGGGAAGGAAAAGCTATTTCCAAACAGACAATCTCCAAATGGATAGGAAATTGCATACGATACTGTTACTCCTTCCATGGAAAACCAATTCCACAGAACATAAGACCTCATTCTACAAGGGCAACAGCCACTACCACAGCCTTCTTACGAGGAGTGGCAACCAAAGACATTATTGAGGCGGCTACTTGGACCTCCGTGCATACATTTGCCAAGCATTATAATTTGCCTCTATATTCCAGATCCCGAGCAGGGTTTGCCACTGCTGTACTGCAAGGGATCCTAAACACACCATAATCTACTTTTATCCTCCTCCCTAGTTGGCTATGGTATTCTACCCACTTGTTATGACTGCAGATGCATCCATGAAGGACATAGTACAGTTTTGTACCTACCATAAATGTAGATGTCCGAACTGGATAGCATCTGCAGTCAGGATTACCCTCCCTCCTTCCCTCTGTGGTACTCCTAGGGTGTTTACCCTCCTAATAGCTAGCTGTTGGGGAGTCTTTATGGTGTATTTGTTTGTATATATGTACATATATGCTTATTGCTGTGTTTACCTCTATCTATTTGGAAACATTGGCATCTATCCAAATTTTTAGCCTGCAAGAGGGCTACTGGCATCTGGGGCAAGAAACACTGAGGAAAATGGCGTCGGCTGATGCTTTTATACCCGAAGACCAACAGAGATGACGTCAGGTGGAGTGCGACATCAGCCGAAGCCGGACCCGGACTTTGGAATCCGGCCGACTGCAGGGCTGCCTGACGACAGGACAACCCACTTGTTATGACTGCAGATGCTATCCAGTTCGGACATCTACATTTATGGTAGGTACAAAACTGTACTTTGTTGGTCCTCGCAGCCTGAGCATATGACGGCTGTTGTACTCGTTTCTTTATTCTCTCGGACCTCCTTGGTCCGTCCCCACCTAAAGGGGCCCTTTCCCCACTATCAAATTCATCATCACATGCATCAAAATCCTGTTCAAATACATTCACTTCATGCTCATTGTTAAAATCTATGTTGTTACCTCTCTGGTTATTTATCAACTGGGAATTTTTAGAATTTTGGTTCCCATAATCACTGAAATTGCCTTTCACAACTCTTCTACCAAAATTATATGCAACACCAAATCTATATTCATTAATGTCCCTGTCTAACTTGGATAACTTCCTATTGTAACTTCGTAAAATAATTTGATTAACATCCTGTAAGGATCTAAAATATATATTCTTGTATTGTTGTACAGAAAATAACAAATCATCATTGATTTCTCTATACAATTTATCAATATCTTTCTCATCTGCTTCCATTCATTTTTCATTATGTGTAATCAATACTTTAAGCATAGCCAAACCACATTCATTAAAAATATCACAAATATCTTTAAAAAAATCAGCGTCAGTGACACCATTAATGTTATTCGGAAATTTGTTAATTCTTAAGCCTTTGGGTACAATTTTGTCCTCTAGGCATTTGTGAAAATACCAGTTCTCCAAAGATAAAGTTTTGTACCTGGTTAGAAGATTTTTGAAAACTTTACATTTGTTATATAGGGAGATGATATGGCAACTCAGGCTAGATGCCTGTAGTGGTAAGGGCTTCAATGACCACATCTCCATAATACCAGCCCTCAAATTATTAGCCAATGACCCTAAGAAGCATACTTAAACCAACTGAATTACCTTATTGACTATTTTAATATCAAATTATTTTAATATTAAACTATTTTAATACCATATATTATGTTATTTATTTATATAATACACCAAATATATTGATTTTAAATGATATTTATTCAACATTTATTTATATACTTTTTATAATATTCTATGATATATTTATTTATTTCATGTGTGTATATATATATATATATATATATATATATATATATATATATATATATATATATATATATATATACCTAAACATGTGTTGCAACATTATTCATGAATTTGAAATGTTCTCACCCTGCCTAAAGACATTTACTGATTGCTTAATTGCCAGCCACTTCATTGTTTATTGTTTTATTGATTAATTAATTTTTTTAATTTGTGAATTAATTGTTTTGAGTATATAAGAACAGGAAATGTGCTTTTTAAATTGATTCTGATGAGGTCTCCAGGTTTGGAGATGAAAGCGCTAAATCTGTGTTTTCGTGTATAATAAAAGGAACAGTTGTATTGGAAGCCTTTTGGTAGTGGTGGATTTATATGGAAGACCGCCTTCATTGACCCAGGTTACTGAGCGTTCACTTTTTTATGAGGTCACTGAACTACTTATGCCATTTTACCCGGCTTCAGAGGGATCTCCTTAAAGAGCTCGGAGATACCCTTCAGGATCCATCAGCTGAGGGGGCTCAAGCTAAAATGGTTTCCCAGCTGGCGACCCTTAATTCTGTAGTCAACTCCTCCATGAGGCTCATTTCCTATGCAGCCGATGGTGCGAGTAGAGCCGCAGGTACAGGCATGGCCCTTAGGAGACATGCATGGATGCAGCTGTGTAACTTTGTGGAACCCTTTAGAGCGTTATTCACCAAACACCCCCTTTGATGGTTCCTTTCTTTTTGGACCACAGGTGAAAGACACTTTTACTAGGTGTGAGCAAGAAGGCAAGACTCTCACTGCTGTGAGAGTCCGTTTTTCCACTCCTTCCAGACCATACCCCAAGGGTCAGAAGAGTGTTAAAATGTGGTTCCAAAAATCCCAGGGAGCCTCGCCTGACACACGTAGCGATTTTTCCTCCAGGAGCAGAGGGGGAAACAACAACAGATGCCGCCCTCATGGCAGAGGGGGTCCGCAGAACCAGGGCAACAGAGAACCCTTCTCTGAGAAGCCCTTTCAGCATCCCTGAAGGGTTGCCTGGCTGCCCGACTCTGGAGGCAGTCGGGGGAAGACTTTCACTGTACCCAAAAGCCTGGCAAGATTTAACCCAAGACAAATGGGTAAGGTCAATTATATCCGGAGGTTACAAAATTCCCTTCTCTCAACCCCCCCTTACCGTCAAGAATATCCCTTCCAGATGTTCCACCCAATCTGAGGGACCAAGCAGTCATAGAAGTTTCAAAACTGCTAGAAAAAAGTCATCCAGGAAGTCTCGGCACACCACCACGGATCTGGAACTTACTCAAGGTTCTTTTTGGTACCAAAAAAGACAGGGGACTGGAGATCGATTCTGGATCTCAGCAGACTGAACATGTCTGTTCAAAGAACAAAGTTTCGGATGATCACGCTAAAGTCCAATCTACCCTTTCTGGGTCAGGACAATTGGATGTGCTCCATAGATCTTCAGGATGCGTACTACCACATCAAAATGGACAGGTGCTCCAGGAGATTCCTTCGCTTCTGGCTGGGAGCCAGTCATTACCAATTCAGAGCTCTGCCCTTTGGTCTCACCACAGCCCCCAGGGTGTTCACCAAATGTATAGCAGTGGTTACGGCTCACCTGAGACGTCGAGGATTCCAGGTGTTTCCATATCTAGATGACTGGCTCCTCACTGCTACTACCAGGCATCAACTTCTGCAAGCCAGGGACTACACAATCACAATCTGCTCCCAGCTAGGCATTACAGTAAACTTCGAAAAATCTGCCTTGTTGCCCTGTCAATCTATCACCTATATAGGAGCGAGACACAAGGAACTTGTCCGCAAGGCTACCACCAGAAAGGGTGTCTACAGTTCGCCAGCAAGTACAAATTCTAATGCAGAGCAAAAAGATCCAAGTCAGATTCGTCCTTCAAACTCTGGTTTCCATGGCAGCGGCAATTCTTCTAATCCCACTGGCCCACTTTCACATGAGGATACTTCAGTGGCTTCTGTGTACACCGTGGTCTTTCCAACAGCTGCCCATGTCTCACATGATCATGATTACAGAAGCATGCAAAAGGCACCTTTCCTGGTGGATGGTCTCCCCACTAGTGACTCAGGACAGACCCTTCATTCAGCCCCCTCTGGTTGCCACAGTGACCACAGACGCCTCCCTGATAGGGTGGGGGGGGGCATTAATCAGGGCAGGACAGTCCAAGGCACTTGGCAGCCTCACGAGTACCATCTGCATATAAATGTCCTAGAAATGAGAGCCGTGCTCCTAACATTGCAAGCTCTTCAGGACTGTCTCCCTTCTGAGACCATTGCAATTCAAACGGACATGTCAGTGGTGTGGTACATCAACAAGCAGGGCGGAACCAGGTCCTACCCACTATGTCGAGAAGCACTCAGACTCTGGCAGTGGGCGATTTCCTCCCAACGTTTTCTGATTGCGATGCACATCCCTCGGAGATCCAACGTCATAGCGGACAGGCTCAGCAGAGCTATTCTCATGCCTCACGAGTGGTCTCTGAATCAGGCAGTTGCGGATCTGATCTCATGCAAATGGAGACAGCCTTGCTGCGATCCTTTTGCCACCTCCTTCAACAGCAAATGCAGCAACTACTTCTCCCTTCTTCCGCTTCCAGGTCACACTCCCAGAGACACTGTAGTCCACGATTGGACGCAGGGACGTCTTTATGCCTTCCCTCCGATTCCCCTGATACCGGAACTCGTACAGAAAGCAATATCGTTGGGTTGCAAAATTATCCTCATTGCCCCCTACTGGCCTCGACCGATATGGTTTCCATTCCTCACCATTCCACACCATTACCTTCTCGATCAGCCCCGGACTCTGGATCCGATTCCAGACCTACTGATTCATCAATCAGATGGGCTGCATCAATCCCTCCAAACACTCCAGCTCACAGCTTGGTTGCTCCACTTCCAACCTTAGCCAGGCTTCCCAGCATTTCCCCGGCCGTGCGTGAGATTATTGTCTCCTCTCACAAGTCCACAACTTGAAAAACTTATGCTAGCAAATGGAAACGTTTTTCTTGTTGGGCAGAGGCTAGGAACGTAGATCCTTTTTCAGCCCCAGTCCACGAAATTTTGGAGTTCCTAGCACAACTTTTTCATTCTGGGTCTGCTTCTGCTACAATCAGGGTTCAATTGGCGGCCATTTCTAACTTTCATGTTGGGTTGTCTAATTCAAACATTATGTCTCATAAGCTCTGTAAAGCCTAAAGAGGGACTACTCTCCTTAGACCTCCAGTGAGAGATCCCCCTCCTCCTTGGGACCTTAATTTGGTACTAACCTCCTTAATTGTGCCCCCCTTTGAACCTGTAGTGTCCTGCTCCATTACATTTCTATCTTGGAAAACACACTTTCTGGTAGCTATTACTTCAGCCAGACGCGTCTGTGAACTTCAGGCACTATGTGTTCGTTCTCCATACTTGGTTTTTCATAAGGACAGGGTTGCTCTAAGGACTAATCCCTCATTCCTTCTGAAAGTCTGCTCAGAAAACAATTTAAAACAGTCTATAGACCTTCCTGTGTTTTTCCCTAACCACTCCAACAAGGCAGAATGCAAATTACACCAATTGGACGTTCATAGACAATTGCGTTTTTACTTGCATAGGACTACGGATATAAGGAAGTCGGACCAACTATTCCTTTCCTACTCTCTAGGCAAACAAGGTCTCCCAGTTTCCAAAGTGACCTTATCCAGGTGGTTGTCTCACATTATCACTTTCATTTATCAATTAAGAAACAAAGAGTTGCCTATCAAACTGAAAGGTCATTCTACTAGGGCTTTGGCCACCTCTGTAGCCTTCTAATCTAGGTTGCCCATGGATTCTATCTGTGCAGCTGCTACGTGGGCAAATCCTCATACCTTTATTTCTCATTACAAGCTAGATATGGTCTCCAGCAGAAGAGCTGACTTTGGTTCCACTGTTCTGAAGAGTCTGTTCCAATGAGCCGCCCAGGATTGTAGGTGCTAGGGACGCTGTCCCAACCAGTAAGAATGAAGGCGAGATAGACAACTTAACATAAAGAAGTTATGTACCTACCATAACGTTCCATGTTAGTTGTCTTCATCTCACCTTCTTTCTTGCGTCCCACCCTCCGTCCCCCTGTCCTATTGGATCGAGAGGAGTTTTGGTTTCACTGGCTGAGTGTTCTCTGGTTTGTTTCCACTACTGACTTGAAGAGTATGCAGGTATGCCCATCCTGTTTGTTTGGACAAGTTGTTTCTCTGGCTATGTCTGGGGTTAGCTATTTCAAATGAGATCTGGGTAGCTAGTGCTAGGCATCATGGGATAAGGGGTAGCCTTGAACCAGTAAACAGCTCTCGAGCTATAGAAGATGGCCGAGTCGGAGCCGAGGATCGGCTCCGATCCCAACCAGCAAGAAAGAAAGCGAGATTAAGACAACTAACATGGAACGTTATGGTAGGTACATAACTTCTTTTTTCTACACAGATTCAATGTTTTTTCATAGGAACTCAATTGGGTACTACTACTGAGTTACGTCTTCACATTGATAATCCAGATGTAAAACTTTTTTGCTCATATTTCTCTTTCAACAAGAAACTGCCATGGTTAGATTCTGAATCAGTGTCGGTTCCCATTATTTTTTTAGCTCTTCTAACTATAGACTTTGATAGCAAAGTGGTCTATTCTTTACCAGCCTTTACTTTTCCCTTCAACATACACCCAGTTTGGCAGATGTTATATTTGTTAGTGTTCCCCAACAATAGGACATATGGCAAAGCACATGTGGTCGGATAAACCTTTTTCTTAACTCTCCTATTAACCACAGTAATTTCCAGTGCTTCCTACGTTTCCCACATATGCACAGGGGTGCATATTAAGTGGAGGATGGTCCATCCTTATGGTCCCCTGTGGGAGACTAGAGGGCTTGTCACTCCCCCAGACAAGAGAATGGTTCTTCTAACTTTGCAAGGCTTCCATGACCCTCCCACCAACTCCCATGTGGTTTTCTTTTTGCAGGACGTACACTTCAGTCGGACTTCAGTGAGGTTTGAGTTCAGCTGGGCCCCCTGGTCTGTCGCCTACAGGTCTGTCCCAATCTACAATTGATCTAGAAGTTTCTGCACAAAGCCATCAAACTAAAGACCTCTGATTTTCTTCATGTTTCACTGTTGCAGTCTTCTCATATGGATTATCCGGCTTCCGGTAGCCCTTAGTCGGCCCAAATACCAGAGTCCTTTGTATATGACGTCGGCTGCTGCCGGTTGTAAAACTGATGTCAGAACGTCAGGTATAAAGGGGGGCAGCCGACACCATTTCCTCAGTCTTTCTTGCCACGGAGCCCGAAGCAGATGCAATTTGCACTAGTGCCGGTCGGCCGTTTACCTTCGTTTTGCTTTCTGACTCCCAAGTTGAAGACTCCTTCAGATAAGTATCCCGTTGGGGATCCTCTTTTCTTGCTTTAACGAATGTCAGATAAAGTTAACTGTCTTGCCTGTGGAAAACAGATTCCGCACCCTGATTTCCATTCCATTGTATAACTTGTTTGGGTCTTGAACACAATGTCCCTAAGTGCGATCTCTGTGCTTCTTTTAACCCGCGTACCATACGCCGTAGAGCTAAGATTTTGTATAAGCATTATGGAGTCTGGCCTAAGTATGTCGGTATAGCGTCTTCTGGCTTACCAACTTCGGATATACCTAGGAAACACAAAGACAAGGACCGCGAAAGGCCTAGGGTTAAATCTACCGGTGAAATTGCTCGTCAGCACAGCGGTAGTCAGTGAGGGGCTTTCGCAGCCCCTGCAGTCCGCAGATTTCCAGCTGCAAGCCTCAGCCGAGACCTTTACAGAGTCCACCATGAGACAGGCTGCTATTTCGTCTTCAGAACCTCTGCCTGTCGCCGCCTCAGATGGGTCCGAAGCCGCTTTGCAGGCACTGGCTTCTGACGCCTCTTCTTTTCGACATGAGACCAGACCGACGACCTTAGTTCAGACTTCTGCAGTTGCTAGGCCTCTCGAATCCCTCTGGATTGCTAGTAAACCTTCCAGCCGCAAACCTTCTCATAAGCAGGCGTCGGCCTCCCCTCCTGTGCTTCAGTCCCAGTTGGTAAACATGGCTGGTGATCTTCTTTCCCTGGTTAGGGGCTCTCATCCCACCCCCCTTCAAAGAGGACGTGGGAATTATCTCCTGATCTTTTTTCTGTCTCAGATTCTGAGATTTCTAGTATGTCAGCTAGTGAAGAAGGAAATTCTCAACTTTTTTCTGGCTTTGAGGATTCTGATGCTGAGGACTCTATCCCTTCTGCCTCCCCTCCAGAAGATATTTCCTTTGGGAATACTTTGAATACACTTGGGGAGCATTTTAAATGGGAATGTCAGGGTTTTCCACAGTCTAAGAAAAGAATCAGGGAATTTTTGGATTTGCCACAGCATAAGCCTCTGGCTTTACCTCCAGTTTTGGAAGTTGTGGATGATGTTTTCATGGAAAATTCTTTAACTCCTAATTCTGTTCCTCCTGCCCCCAGAAAACCGGATAGGTATTACAGGGTTCCTAAATCTCATCAATTCCTTTTTAAAAATCCTACTGCTCATCCAGACATTAATTCTCAAGGGCCCAAGGGTGTTAAGGCTACTATTGCTAAAAACCCTGTGTCGTCTGATAAGGAGTCTAGGGCCTTGGACAGGTGGGTTAAAAAAATCTATACCTCTGCTACTCTTGCCATTAGATCCGTTAATTGTCTTTTTCACATGCTTAAGTATCAGCAGCATACTTTGGAGGCTATTAAGGCTAAACTTGGAGATATTCCCTCCAACAAAGATTTACAATACTTACTGAATTCTGCCACTTTAGTTAATAAGCATTCACTTCATTGTGGTTTTGACACTTTGGAGGCTTCCTGCAGGGCAGCAGCCACTGGTTCTGTAATTAGAAGGCATACTTAGCTCAGGGAGCAGCCTCTTTCTGATCCTGTTAAGTCTAAATTGCTGGATGTTCCTTTGCACAAGGACAATCTTTTTGGTAATAAGGCTGAGGAGGTACTGAAGAAGTTGTAGGATAAGGCAAAATCTATGCAAGCTGTAAATGATTTCCTTCAGGTTCAGCCTCCTCTGTTTAGTAGGCATTATCCTTCCAAGAATTGGTCTTTCCCTGATCCTGGCAAGCAGGGTCGCTCTAGGCCTAGGGGTTTTAGATCATCCAAAGGGCTAAACAATGTCATTCTTCTTCTGCTAAATTGGGAAGTTCTAAGCCAGCTTCCCAAAGCAAACATTCTCAATGACTCCAGCCTTCTTGTGCATACCTCTGCGGGCCCTGGGTTTCCTTTGGGGGGAAGGTTAACCAGGTTCTACCATCACAAACGACAGATGGGTGCTCAACATAGTAAACCAAGGTTACAAGTTTTACTTTCACACCTTCCCTGTTTTACAAGGGTTCCCAGGCACTCTCAGAACTTTCAGGGCAGAGGTAGAAACTCAAATTTCTTCTTTACTGACTATGGGGCTATAGAATCAGTTCCTGCAATTCAGGCAGGCCTAGGTTTTTATTCAAGACTTATTCTGGTATCCAAGAAAGGGGACACCTGGCGCCCTGTTCTGGATCTGTCTGTTCTAAACACTTTTCTGGTGATTCCCAAATTCCAGATTCTCACCCTTCAACAGTTGCTACCATTGCTAGGCAAGGATTCATGGCTAGTAACTTTGGATCTCAAGGAGGCTTATCTGCACATCCCAGTAAGGGGAAGTTGCAGGCAGTTCCTTCGCTTCAGAGCGGGGGAGCAACACTTTCAATTCTCTGCATTGCCCTTTGGCTTATCTACTGCTCCCAGAGTTTTTAGCAAGTGCCTGGCTCCAGCCATTGTTTTTTGCAGGCAGAAACACATTCAAATTTTTCCTTACCTAGAAGAATATTTCATTCAAGCATACTCCCCAGAACAACTAGAAAAGGATTTGGATTTCTTGAAGAACACACTCACCTCTTTGGGTTACACTCTCAACAAAAAGAAGTCAAAGTTGGTTACTACAAGGGAGATTGTTTTCCTGGTAGTGAGTCTGAATACAGCCATCCAGGTTGTATTACTCCCTCAACAGAAGCAAGATCTTTTGGCTTACTTCAGAAACTTGGCAAGCATGACCCAGCTCCCTGCAAGGCAATTCCTGCAAGCACTGGGGTTCATGGCTTCATGTATTTTGATGATCCCATATGCAAGGCTGCATATGAGAAAACTTTAATGGTACCTCAAGAATCTTTGGTGTCAACACACACAGGACTTAGACTTGATTCTTCCGCTGATTCCATGTCTACAAATGGAGTTCCTCCGGTGGGCAACAGCCTGATGTTCATCGTGTTTCACTGTTGCAGTCATGACTGTAGGGTTCTCCCCTGCCGGCAGGCAGTCCTCGGTCGGCCAGAATCCCAAAGTCTGGGTCCGGCGTCGGCTGTTCAACATGCTCCCTGACGTCAGAGCGCCAGGAGTACAAAGCTGACAGCCGACGCCATGTTCTCCAGTCTTTCTTGCCGTGCGGTGATAGCAGTTCGCAAGTGCCGGTTGGCTGACTCCTGACAATTATTTCTGAAAAACTTCAGTCCGAAGACTTTCTTCTCCACTCAAAGCTAAGTACCCTGTTGGGGAAACTTTTTCTTGCTCCAGTCCGATGTCAGAAAAAGTTAATAATTGTATTTCATGTGGGAAGCAAATACCTCATAAGGATTTTCATTCTTACTGTATTCCTTGCTTAGGCCCTGACCACGACGTAGCTAGTTGTCGGTTTTGTGCTAGATTCAATCAACTTACAATTAAACGAAGGTACGATTTTGCATTTCATTACTTCGGTAGACGTTTTAACTACAAAATGTCGTCGGATGCGGTTCCGGCTACCGGAGTTCACAAACGACGCAAGGACAAAAACAGGCCTCCGAGGTCCAAATCTGACGATATCGCACAAGCGGAGCCAGCTTCAGGTTCGGCCGTCGTCAGTGAGGCGCTTTTGCAGCCCCTGTCGTCGGCCATTTCGGAACCGATGGCCGAAACGAACTCCCACGAGGAGCCAACTAGGCCCTTGAATATTTCTATTGCAGGACCTTCGGACAATGCTCCTTCGGATGGGTCCGGAGCCACTGTGCAGGTACCGGCTTCCGAAGGGGTTTTCAGGCCTACTCAGCTTCTAATAAAGGCAAAGACAAAGGCAAAGACTCCTTCCAAATCAAAGACTGCAACACAGGCCTCTTCTGAACCGGCTCCCAAGTCACAGAAACAGTTACTTAAGATGGCGGAGGATTTACTTACTATGATTAGGGGTTCACATCCCCCTCCAGATAAAAGGCCAAGGCAGGAAGTTTATTATGATTCCTCTGATCAGGCTTCTGTTTCTTCAGTTTCTTCTTCTGACCAGGAATATTCTTTCCCTCCCTATGAGGATTCTGATGCTGAGGAATCCATTCCTTCAGCTTCTCCCCCTAAGGATTTCTCTTTTGGGGAAACTTTGCATGAAATGAGGGAACATTTCCACTGGGAAGGACAGGAGTATTCGAATTCTAAGAAAAGACTAAGGGATTTTCTTCTTCTTCCCCAACATAGACCCCTGGCTATTCCTCCTGTTTTGGATATTGTGGATGATGCTTTTTCGGAGGCTAACTTAACCCCTGACTCTTTTCCTCCTGCTCCTGTTAAGCCTGATAGATATTACAGGGTTCCTGATTCCCACCAGTTTTTATACAAGAACCCTACTGCTGACCCTGAAACCATTTCTCAGGGTCTTAAGGGAGTTAAGGCCGCTTCTGCTAAAAAACTCATTCCCACTGAGAAGGATTCTAGATCTTTAGAAAGATGGGGCAAAAAAGTGTACACTTTTGCTACTTTATCTATTAGGGCCTTAAACTGTCAGTTTCATATGCTGAAATACCAACAATTTCTCTTGTCTGTTTTAAAACAAAAGCTTACTTCCATTTCTGCCTGTGCAGATGATAAGGAATTACATGACTTAATGCATGCCACTGAACAAGTTGGGAAGCATGGTTTACACTGTGGATTTGATGCCTTGGAGGCTTGTTGTAGAGCTGCTGCCTCTGGCACTGTTATTAGAAGGTATGTATGGTTAAAGGAGCAAAATTTGCCAGAACAAGTAAAAGCTAAATTATTGGATGCTCCTGTTCAGCATAATGTTTTGTTTGGATCAAAAGCTGAAGAGGTGATTAAAAAGATGGAGGACAAGGCGAAATCCATGCAAACAGTTAAAGATTTCCTACAAGTACAGCCACCCAGATTTAGCAGGAATTGGCCTACAAAAAATTGGTCCTTTCCCAATTCAGACAGGCCTCGGAGGGGTAGATATAGACGGTCCCGAGGAAGGCCTCAAACACAAGCTTCTTATAGACCAAGACAGTGGACTGCTTCCACCCCTAGGGGAGGAGAGGACAGGTCACAAACTCATAGGAAACAGACTCAATGACTCCCTCTGTTGGGCTGCAGGAACTTCTTGCCTGGAAGCCCCTCTCGGAGGAAAACTTTCTCTTTTTCATCGAAATTGGACTCATATAACCCAAGACAAGTGGGTTCTGGATGTGGTTTCAAGAGGTTACAAATTCCATTTTCATACCCTGCCAAGGCCAAGCGGATGGCCAGACCTTCCAAAACATCAATGTGCAGAGGCCTTAAACCAGATGGAAGCTCTTTTGGCTATGAAAGCCATAGAACTAGTTCCACTTTCAGAAATGGGACAAGGTTTTTAGTCAAGGCTCTTTCTAGTCCCCAGGAAGCAAAACTCATGGAGACCCATTCTGGATCTGTCAGTCTTGAACACCTTTCTAGAGATTCCAAAATTCAAGATGCTTACTTTACAGCAGCTACTTCCAATGCTGTCCAAAAATGCATGGATGGTAACTTTGGATTTAAAGGAGGCATATTTACACATTCCCATCAGGCAGGAACGCAGAAAATACCTCAGGTTCAAGGCTGGATCGAGGCACTTTCAATTCTCTGCGCTGCCCTTTGGATTGTCTACTGCGCCCAGGGTCTTCACCAAATGCCTGGCTCCAGTAGTAGCTTACTGCAGACTCAAGGGAATTCAAATTTACCCTTATCTGGACGACTGTCTTATTCAGGCAGACAGCAAGGAGGTCTTACTCCAGCATCTACGGTTTGTTCAGGATCTCCTCAAGTTCCTGGGATTCACTGTAAACATAAAAAAGTTAAATTTGACACCCTCTCAACAGATAATTTTTCTGGGCGCTTCTTTAAACACTACAACCCAGATGGCATTTCTAACATACGAAAAACAGTTTCTGCTGGCTTCAACTTTCAAAACCTTGGCAACTTTAACTCAGCTATCTGCCAGGAGATTCTTGCAGGCTTTGGGTTACATGGCCTCCTGCATCCTTCTCGTACCATATGCAAGACTACACATGAGGAAAATACAGTGGTACCTAAAAAGTGTATGGTCTCAGCATTGCCACAGTTTAGACATACTGATCTCCGTCCTGCCTTGTCTTCAAAAGGAATTCCTTTGGTGGTCCAAGGCATGTACTCTAAACAAAGGGAAACCCTTCTGTCTGCCTCCTGCCACTCAGATTCTAACCACGGACGCCTCGGATTATGCATGGGGAGCCCATTTTCAGGGCAACTGTCTGCAGGGCCTTTGGACAAAGGATCAGAAGCACCTGCATATCAATTTAAAGGAAATGTTAGCCGTTCAGAAAGCTCTAATGGCCTTCAGGAATCTTCTACAACCAGGACAACTACTGATACGGACAGACAATACCACAGTTATGTGGTACATAAACAAGCAAGGGGGATCTCATTCCTACCCCCTTTGCAGACTAGCCATGGATCTATGGAACACAGCTCTAGCTTGCAATCTGGACCTTCAAGCTCAGTTTCTACCAGGGAAGCAAAACTTCCTGGCAGACAGTCTGAGCAGAAACCTTTCGCATCCACATGAATGGATGCTGGACACCGAAATATTCAGGATGATAACAGCAGTCTGGGGATGTCCTCACATAGACCTCTTTGCATCCCATCTCAATCATCAACTACATAATTTTTGCACCAGGGCTTTCTACGAACAATCTTGGAAAGTGGATGCACTATCATTCAGTTGGAGAAACCTCTCGGGATATGCCTTTCCGCCTCTTCCTCTTATTCCTCGGGTATTATTAAAGATCAAACAGGACAAGCCCAAGATGATAATCTTGTTGGCCCCAAATTGACCTCGACAGTTTTGGTACCCCACTCTGAAAAACCTATGTCTGGAGCCCCCTTGGGTCTTACCACAGATTCCGAACCTTCTGTCCCAACATCAGGGTCAGGTTCTACACTCCCATGTCAGCACTCTCAGCCTGGCAGCCTGGTTAATCCAGGGCCTTTGATTCCTTCTCTCCTACCCAAGCAGGTTATGGATGTCATTTTAGAAGCTAGACGTCCTAGCACTAGAAAATCTTATGCAGGAAAATGGAAAAGATTTTGTTCCTGGATGCAGGCTCAGGATTCTGATCCTCTTCTTCCGAACATTCCTTTGATTTTACTTTACCTGACAGATCTCTTACATAAGGGTCTCTCTTTCTCTTCCATTAAGATACATGCCTCTGCTATTTCCGCTCATTATAATACAGACCCTCCAATCTTTTCCCACCAGCTCATGAGACAGTTTCTCAGAGGAGCTAAGAACTTAAGACCTCCTAGATCTCCTCCCATTCCTGCTTGGGATCTCAACTATGTTTTGGAAAAGCTCACCTTACCTCCTTTTGAGCCTGCTGCCTCTTCTGACATCAAGTTTTATCTTGGAAAACAGCCATCCTGTTAGCCCTGACCTCTGCCAGGAGAGTTTCAGAGTTGCAAGCTCTTATGGCTGTAGAACCTTATATTATTTTTCATCAAGACAGGGTGTCTTTGAGGACTAATCCTACATTCATGCCTAAGGTGGTTTCCAAAGTGGCTTTAAATCAAACTATCCACTTGCCAACTTTTTTCCCCACTCCTCAAAATAAAGGGGAAAGGATCTTACATTCCTTGGATGTACACAGACAACTACGTTTTTACCTGGACAGAACCAAGGACATCAGAAAATCAGAGCAATTGTTTGATGTCCTTCATGGATGCATCTGCAGTCATAACAAGTGGGTTGTCCTGTCGTCAGGCAGCCCTGCAGTCGGCCGGATTCCAAAGTCCGGGTCTGGCTTCGGCTGATGTCGCACTCCACCCGACGTCATCTCTGCTGGTCTTCGGGTATAAAAGCATCAGCCGACGCCATTTTCCTCAGTCTTTCTTGCCGCGTGCCCAAGCAGAAGCTGTTCGCAAGTGCCGGTCGGTCGGATCCAGAGATTACTTCTACCGAATACTACTTCAAGACTTCTAAAGCTAAGTACCCGTTGGGGACTCTTTCTTGCCTCAGCCGATGTCAGAAAAAGTTAACAATTGTTTAACCTGTGGGAAACAAATACCTCATAAAGATTTCCACTCTTACTGTCTGCCTTGTTTAGGCCCAGCCCACGACGTAGCAGCCTGTTCCGCCTGTGCCTCTTTCAACCGACGAACGCTTAGGCGTCGGTCGGAGTTTGCAGAACAGTTTTTCGGTACTGATTTTGCGTACATTATGCCGTCGGATCCTCCGACCACCCAATCTTCCAAAACGCAAAGATAAAGACCGACACTCGCGGTCCGCGGTTTCGGCGAAACCACGGCAAAGCAAACTGAGTGTCTCGGTTTCGCCGAAACCGAGAAAACTGCTCAAAGTACAGCTGAACCTATTCTTACAACTGAGGCCCCTGCTACAATTCTTGAATCGACCTCAGAAATTTTACCCACTACGGTGGTTGACTTATCAGACACCATCCCTTGGATGTCTCTACCCCAGCACGTGGTGCTGCTAGGCCTCCAGCAGCCATGTCCATTAAGGCCTTCGCCAGGGCTAAAGCAGCCAAGACTACTAAATCAGTGCCTGTTAAACCCCCTCATCCAGGCCCTCTTCTAGTTCTCAAATGCTTTCTTTGGCAGAAGATTTAATTTCTTTAATTAGAGGATCTCAATCTCACCCAGACAGGGCCTCTCAGCCCCCAGAGAAGAGACCTAGGGCAGAGCCCCTGAGCCAGTGTCTTCTGATGATTCTGCTGATGAATCAGACATAACTGACCAGCCTGAGGCTCCCTTCTCCAATTTTGAAGATTCTGATGCTGAAGAATCCATTCCAGCTGCTTCCCCACCAGAAGAATTCTCCTTTGGGGAAACCTTGCATGCCATGCGAGAACAGTTCCAATGGCAGCAACAGGATTTTTCAGACTCCAGAAAAGACTTAGGACCTTTCTGCACCTCCCACAGCACAGGCCCTTAGCTATACCTCCTGTTCTCTCTGTGGTGGATGATGCTTTCAATGATGTTTGCTCGCTCCAGATTCTTTACCCCAGCCCCTGCCAAACCAGACAGATTTTACAGGGTGCCAGATACTCATCACCACCTTTACAAGGCCCCTCTTGCAGACCCAGAAACTATATCCCAGGGTCCCAAGGCAGTAGCCGCAACCACAGCTAAAAACCCTATTCCTTCTGAAAGGGAAGCAAGGTCACTAGACAGATGGGGTAAAAAGGTCTACACTTCAGCTACTCTCTCAGCTAGAGCTTTAAACTGTCAGTTTCACATGATACAATACCAAGAGTTTATGCTTGATCAGTTAACTAAAAGCTAACCACTGATGAATCTCTTGATAAGAAATATGTATTAGAGATGGTAAATAACATACAACAGGTTAGCAACCATTCCTTAAAATGTGGCTATGATGCACTGGAGGCTTCATTTAGATCAGCCATGACAGGCACAGTGATAAGAAGACATGCATGGCTAAAGGAACAAGCTTTACCGGATCATGTTAAAGCTAAGTTGCTAGATGCTCCTATGGACAAGACAAGTTTGTTTGGTACACCTGCCCAGCAGGTTATGAAGAAAATGGAAGAAAAGGCAAAATCTGTTCAAACTGTTAAAGATTTCCTGCAGGTTCAACCCCCAAGGTTTAGCAGGAACTGGCCTGCCAAAATTGGTCCTTTCCTGACTCCACAAAATTTCAAAGGGGCAGGAATAGACGTTCCAGAGGCAGAAACCAATCCAGAGGAGGTGCCTACAGAGGACGACAGTGGCAAGGTAACAACAGAGGCACAGACACAGCCACTGCCACTACATCAGCACAACCACAGTGACTTAATCCTAAATCCGCCTACCAGGGAACAAATAGCAGCTCCTCTAGGCGGAAAGTTAACCTTATTTTCAAAGAACTGGCACTACATAACAAAAGACAAGTGGATTTTACAAACCATAGATCAAGGTTACCGGTTTCACTTCCACACTTTACCAGTCAAAAGAGGAATGCCAAATTTACCTCCAAATCAAAAAACAGAGGCTCTACGCCAGATAATGGAGTTAGCAAACATGAGAGCTGTGGAAAGAGTGCCAACAGCAGAACAAGGAAAGGGGTTCTACTCCAGACTATTCCTAGTTCCAAGAAAGGAAAAAAGTTGGAGACCAATTCTCGACCTGTCCACCTTAAATACATACATCATTGTCCCAAAATTCAAAATGCTGACCCTACAGCAACTTCTTCCCATGCTGGGCAAGGAGTCTTGGCTGGTAACTCTAGATCTCAAGGAGGCATACCTGCACGTCCCGATTCGACCAATCTGCAGAAGATACCTCAGATTTCTTGCAGGATCAGAGCACTATCAATTCTCAGCATTGCCCTTTGGCTTATCTACTGCCCAGAGTATTCACAAAATGCCTGGCATCAGTAATCGCCCATTGCAGACTACAGGGAATTCAAATTTACCCATACCTGGACGACTGCCTGCTACAAGGGGACAACAAAAGCAAGCTGACAACAGATTTACAAAGGGTCATTTACTTGCTACAAGGACTGGGATACACAGTCAATTTACAAAAGTCAAGGCTGATACCATCCCAAACAAGGACATTCTTGGGCTGAATTGGACACAGTACAACAAATGGCATTCCTGACTACAGAAAAACAAAAGAACTTCCTCTTTACTTCTTGGCACTAACAAAACTGAACAAGTTAACAGCAAGAAAATTTCTACAGGCCTTGGGCTTCATGGCATCATGCATAATCTTGGTCCCATTTGCCAGACTACATATGAGGAAACTACAGTGGTACCTAAAGAATTTATGGTCCCAACACAGACACAGTCTAGAAACAGAAATCCCACTAATTCCATGCTTAAAACAGGAGTTCCTATGGTGGGCTCAGGCATGCCAGTCAAACCCAGGCCTGCCCTTCCGCAGATGTCAACCAAGCCAGACCATCACAACAGACGCTTCAGACCTAGGATGGGGGCCCACATGCTGGACAAATGCGTGCAAGGATTGTGGACACAGGATCAACTTCACCTGCACATCAATCTAAAAGAAATGCTGGCAGTAAAACTGGCAATCCAAAAGTTCAAACCATTCCTCAAAGAGGGCCAGTTGATGATAAGGACAGACAACACCACAGTCATGTGGTACATCAACAAACAGGGAGGCACTCATTCATACCCCTATGCAGAATGACCTTGGAGCTGTGGACCCTGGCACTCAGCTACAACATTCAGTTACAGGCAATATTTGTACCGGGAAAGACAATACTCTAGCAGACATACTAAGCAGAACCACTTCGATGCCCACGAATGGAAGCTGCACCGGACATCTTCAAGACCATCTCAAAGAAATGGGAATGCCACAGATAGACCTATTCGCATCACCTCTCAATCACCAGCTCAAAAATTCTGCACAAGGACATTCCACCCACTAGCATGGAAAGTGCACTCACTCTCCTTCAACTGGAAAGGCCTAACAGCATATGCATTCCCTCCTCTTCCTTTGATACACAAGGTACTACTAAAAATCAAGGAAGAACGTACAAGGATAATCCTGATAGCCCCAAACTGGCCAAGACAACACTGGTACCCACTACTGAAGAGGATGTCTCGAACAACATGTGGCCAATACCCTGATGCCTTTGATGTTAACTGAGAACAACTACAGCATCATACATCCAAACCTAAAACGCTGCAACTGACTGCAGGGAACATCACATAGCAGCAGCTAATCCAGAACTTTCCCAAAGAGTTAAAGACATTATTCTTGAAGCACGCAGACCTTCAACAAGAAAGAACTATGCTGGAAAATGGAAAAGGTTTGTCATTTGGAGTACCGAAGAGGAAAAGATGTGTCAAACATAGATATGCCTAACATTCTGGAGTATCTGGCGAACTTCTTCATTCAGGCCTGTCCTACTCCTCCATCAAGATACATGCATCAGCTATTTCAGCAGAATACAGCTTTGATCCTCCTGTTTTTCGCACCCTTTGCTCAGGCAGTTCCTCAGAGGAATCAAGAATGTAAAACCTCCAAGGAAACCACCATTACCAGCTTGGGAATTAAACTTTGTGCTAGAAAAGTTGACACTAGCACCCTTTGAACCAGCAGCAACAGCAGACCTACAACACCTGTCATGGAAAACTGCTTTCCTACTGGCAATTACTTCAGCAAGGAGGGTTTCAGAACTACAGGCCTTAATGGCAGTGCAACCCTTCCTAATCTTCCACCAAGATAGAGTGTCCTTGAGGACTAATCCTACATTTATGCCTAAGGTGGTATCCAGAGTATCTTTAAACCAGGCAATCCACCTACCTTCCTTCTTTCCCAACCCACAAAACAGAGACCAAAGAATACTGCATACCTTGGATTTACATAGACAGCTACCCTATTACTTCGACAGAACAAAAATAGCAGAAAGACTGACCAAGTTTTTGTAGCCTATGCAACAGGAAGGGAAGGAAAAGCTATTTCCAAACAGACAATCTCCAAATGGATAGGAAATTGCATACGATACTGTTACTCCTTCCATGGAAAACCAATTCCACAGAACATAAGACCTCATTCTACAAGGGCAACAGCCACTACCACAGCCTTCTTACGAGGAGTGGCAACCAAAGACATTATTGAGGCGGCTACTTGGACCTCCGTGCATACATTTGCCAAGCATTATAATTTGCCTCTTTATTCCAGATCCCGAGCAGGGTTTGCCACTGCTGTACTGCAAGGGATCTTAAACACACCATAATCTACCTTTATCCTCCTCCCTAGTTGGCTATGGTATTCTACCCACTTGTTATGACTGCAGATGCATCCATGAAGGACATAGTACAGTTTTGTACCTACCATAAATGTAGATGTCCGAACTGGATAGCATCTGCAGTCAGGATTACCCTCCTCCTTCCCCTCTGTGGTACTCCTAGGGTGTCTACCCTCCTAATAGCTAGCTGTTGGGGGGGGAGTCTTTTATGGTGTATTTGTTTGTATATATGTACATATATGCTTATTGTTGTGTTTACCTCTATCTATTTGGAAACATTGGCATCTATCCAAATTTTACCCTGCAAGAGGGCTACTGGCATCTGGGGCAAGAAACACTGAGGAAAATGGCGTCGGCTGATGCTTTTATACCCGAAGACCAGCAGAGATGACGTCGGGTGGAGTGCGACATCAGCCGAAGCCGGACCCGGACTTTGGAATCCGGCCGACTGCAGGGCTGCCTGACGACAGGACAACCCACTTGTTATGACTGCAGATGCTATCCAGTTCGGACATCTACATTTATGGTAGGTACAAAACTGTACTTTTCTTATGCTTCAAGCTCCCAAGGTAAAGCCATTTCAAAACAGACCATTTCTAAATGGATTGCTCATGGAATCATATTTTGTTATTCACACCATGGAAAGCAAATCCCAGGGAGTATACGGACTCATTCCACCAGAGCTGCTGCCACTTCTGCTGCCTTCCTCAGGGGAGTTCCTACCAAAGACATTTTGGAAGCTGCAACTTGGAGTTCAGTGCATACTTTTTCAAAGCACTACAATCTACCTCTCTACTCTAAGTCTAGGGCAGGCTTTGCTTCTGCAGTCTTGCAGGGCCTTTTAGCCGCCCCTTCTACTTTATGACCACCTCCCTTTCTTTCAGCTTTGGGATTCTCCCCTACAGTCATGACTGCAACAGTGAAACACGATGAACATAGTACAGTTGTGTACACCTACCATAAATGTAGATGTTTGAGTGTCTTCACTGTTGCAGTCTGGGTTTCCCTCCCTCCTGTCCCCTCTTATTTTTACTTTTGTGTGGTTCCTTTTTTCACCATTCTTCTGAGGTGTATTTGCAAAGGATATGGGACCTTTCTCATTTTGGGACTCCTGACATCTGGGGCAAGAAAAACTGGAGAACATGGCGTCGGCTGTCAGCTTTGTACTCCTGGCACTCTGACGTCAGGGAGCATGGTTGAACAGCCGACGCCGGACCCAGACTTTGGGATTCTGGCCGACCGAGGACTGCCTGCCGGCAGGGGAGAACCCTACAGTTATGACTGCAACAGTGAAGACGCTCGAACATCTACATTTATGGTAGGTGTACACAACTGTACTTTCTCACAGCCAGCCAGACTGTCACCACAGACGCCTCAGATGTTGCATGGGGGGGGGGGGGCTCATCTGGAAGGCAGGGGCATACAGGGGACTTGGAGCAACCAGCAGACTCATCTGCACATAAACTTAAAAGAATTGATGGCAGTGCAGCAGGCCTTGCTGGCTTTCAAGGACCTACTCTACCCTGAAACTCTGCTGATCAGGACAGACAATACCACAAGTCATGTGGTAGTTCAACAAGCAAGGGGGGACTCAATATTACCCCTTGTGCAGACAAAGCATGAGACTATGGTCCATAGCAGCATCCGTGGGCTTACATCTTAAAGCCCAGTATCTCCCAGGGAGGCTAAACTCCTTGGCGGATTATTTGAGCAGACATGTTCTGGATCCTCACGTGTGGCAACTGAACAAGGACATTTTCCACCGCATCAGTCATCATTGGGGCACCCCAGAAGTGGATCTTTTGTCCTCTCACACCAGTCATCTCCTTTCAAGCTTCTGCACCAAGGAATTTCACAACAAAGCTTGGACGGTGGACGTGTTGTCCTTCCCATGGACACATCTCTCAGTTTATGCATTCCCTCCTCCGCCTCTTCTTCCCAGAGTCCTGCTAAAGATAAGGGACGAAAAACCAAAGGCTATTCTGATAGCACCAGATTGGCCCAGACAGCATTGGTATCCCCTCCTTCGCAGCCTTTCACAGGCTCAGCCTTGGCATCTTTCCCTATTACCAGATCTGTTGGTTCCGGGAGGGGGAAAGTTCCTTCATCCTCATCTTCAAACTATTCATTTAACTGCCTGGCTAATGCTTTAAATCTTTCCCAACAGGTGGTGGAAGTTCTTCATGAGGCTAGGAGGCCTAGCACCAGAAAATCCTATGCAGATAAATGGAAGAGATTTTGCTCTTGGATGCTGGCTAAAGGAGAAGACTTTTTCCCTCATTCTTGACTACCTAGCAGGACTGCTTAATGGTGGACTTTCCTTTTCTTCAATCAAAATTCACGCTTCAGCAATTTCGGCTCATTGTTCTTTGGAGCAACCCTTTTTTTCTCACCCCTTGATGAAACAGTTCCTGAGTGGAGCTAGTAGTCTTAGACCTCCCCGAAGATCTCCTACTCCTGCTTGGGATCTTAATTTTGTCCTGGAAAAACTTACTCTGCCTCCCTTTGAACCAGCTGCCTCTGCAGATTTGTGATTGCTTTCCTTTTAGCTATTACTTCATCTAGAAGGGTATCTGAGCTGCAAGCCTTAATGGCAGTAGGACCTTTCATTATTTTTCACTCAGATCTAGTTTCTCTGAGAACTAATCCCTCCTTCATGCGTAAGGTAGTTTCCAGTTTAACCCTAAACCAATCTATTCACCTGCCTACATTTTTCAACAACCCCCAAAATAAAGGGGAAAGGATTCTGCTCTCTCTTGATATGCATACACAGCTGAGATTTTACTTAGGACTAAATCCTTTTGAAAATCTGAACAGTTGTTGATTAGTTTTGCTCCTGGGATTCAGGGTAAAGTTATTTCAAAACAAACCATCTCCAAATGGATTGCTCGTTGTATTCAGATGTTCTTCATCTCACATTGCTGCAGTCCTTACATATGGGTAGTCCGCTGTCCTCGGTCGGCCCGAATACCAAAGTATTAGGCTGACGTCGGTCATGGGTGCTCAGATCTGACATCAGAGCGTCAGGGTATAAAAGCGCATGACCGACATCATATCCTCAGTCTTTTTTGCCGCATGGTCCGATGCAGAAGCAGCGTTGCAAGTGCCGTTCGGCGTTCTGAAATTTTCGTATTCTGAGTTTCAGACCGAATCCAAGTTGGCTAAGTACCCCGTTGGGGAATATTTTTGTTTTTTCTTGCCTCAGTTAATTCCGGATGTCAGAAAAAGTGAATAATTGTATTTCTTGTGGGAAACAGATACCGCATAGGGATTATCACTCTCTTTGCATTCCTTGTTTGGGACCGGACCACGGCGTAGTCGGTGTCGGTTTTGTGCTAGGTTTAATAAGCGCACTATAAAAAGAAGGTTAGATTGTGCTAGGTTAGTCTTTGGTAGCGGTGTAATTATAATATGCCGCCGGATCCTCCGGCGCCCGCTTCCAAGAAGCGCAAAGACAAATCCTTGAAACCTAGACAGGTTGATTCGTCCGTTTCGGACGCCGGTCCTGCAGAAACTACAGTGGAGCAGGTGGATCCGGCTGAAGTTTCTGTTGAGTCTCAGGGGGAAACTTTGATTTTGCAGGATGTGGCCTCACAGGAGTCAGGTCAAGCTGAAGGGGCCTCTCAGGTTACTGTTCTCCCTTCTATGCCTAAGGTGGTTAGGCCTTCTGCTACTATTTTTAAGGCTTCTTCTAAGGGCAGGTCTGTTTTGCCTTCCTCTGGTGTCCCTCCAGGTACTTCAGGGTCTGTGCCTAAAAAACACATGCTTAAAATGGCAGAAGATTTGATTACTTCAATTAGAGGTTCTATGCCCCCTCCTGATAAGAGGCCCAGGGTGGAGCCAAACTTGGAAAGTTTGGATCAGGCCTCAGATGACTCAGACTCTTCTGCTGAAGATATTCAAGATTTTCCCCCTTATTCGGATTCTGATGCAGAGGATTCCACTCCTTCTGCTTCTCCTCCAGAGGATTTTTCATTTTCAGAAACTCTGCATTCCATGAGGGAGCATTTTAAGTGGGAAGGACAGGATTTCTCTGATTCACGGAAGAGGCTTAGGGAATTCTTGTTTTTACCACAGCATAGACCCTTGGCTATACCTCCTGTTTTGGATGTTGTTCAAGATGTTTTCTCGGAGGCTTCCCTTAATCCAGATTCTTTGCCTCCTGCGCCAGTTAAACCGGACAGGTATTACAGGGTGCCTGAGGCTCATAAATATTTGTATAAGAGTCCTAGGGCGGACCCAGAAACTATTAGTCAGGGGCCTAAGGGTGTTAGAGCTTCTGTTGTAAAGAATCCGGTTCCTCTAGATAAGGAAGCTAGAGCTTTGGATAGATGGGGTAAGAAGGTGTATACCTCTTCTACTTTAGCAATGAGGGCTTTAAATTGCCAGTTTCATATGTTGAAATATCAGAATTTCCTCCTTTCTCAGCTAAAATCTAAAGTGGATGCTTTGGCAGAGGGCATAGAGTGTAAAGAATTGCAGGATTGCAGGATTTAGTACATGTCTCTGAACAGGTGGGTAAGCATTCTTTGCAGTGTGGTTTTGATGCTGTACAGGCCTCTTCTAGGGTGGCGGCCACTGGTTCTGTTCTTCGTAGGCACGCCTGGCTTAAGGATCAGAATTTGTCCAAGCATGTTAAAACTAGAATTCTGGATGCCCCTTTACAGTCTGAAGTTTTGTTTGGTCCCCCTGTGGAGTCGGTTTTGAAGAAAATGGAAGACAAGGCTAAGTCCATGCAGACTGTTAAAGATTTTTTGCAGGTGCAACCTCCAAAGTTTAGTAGAAATTGGCCTACTAAGGGGTGGACCTACCCTTCTTCTGATTCTCAGTCTAGGGGTAGATCTAGACGTGGCAGGGGCAGAGCTCACAGTACATTCAGGCCTAGAACTTGGAGTTCACCTGCACAATCTGCATGTGAGGGCAGGGGCCAGTCCTTTCGTAAACAGGCCCAATGACCTGCATTTTCAGCTGCCAGATTCTTCTTCCCTGGCAGCTCCTTTGGGAGGAAAGTTAGCACTCTTCAAGCAAAACTGGCTTTTAGTCACCCAGGACAAATGGGTATTGGACATTATAAACCGAGGCTACAAGTTCTATTTCCATACATTGCCTCCTTTCAAAGGCATGCCGGACGTTCCTCCTCGGCAAAGGATAGAGGCTCACAAGCAGATTTCTTTACTTCTTCAAATAGGAGCTATACAGCCAGTTCCTCTGTCAGAAGTGGGACTAGGATTTTATTCTCGCCTGTTTCTAGTACCAAAGAAAGGGAACACGTGGAGACCAATTTTGGATTTATCTATCCTCAACACTTATCTGGACATTCCAAAGTTCAAAATGCTGACGTTACAACAGCTTTTACCTCTGTTGGGAAAAGATCACTGGATGGTAACTCTGGATCTCAAAGAGGCTTATCTTCATGTTCCTATCAGACCCAGTTGCAGGAGGTACCTGCGTTTTCGGGCTGGAAATTTACATTATCAGTTCTCTGCATTGCCCTTTGGCTTATCTACTGCGCCCAGAGTGTTCACAAAGGTTCTGGCTCCAGTGATAGCCTTTTTCAGGTTAAGAGGAATACAGATTTATCCTTATTTGGACGATTGCCTGATTATTGCACAACACAAAGACGAACTTCTGCATCATCTACAGTATGTGATGGTAGTGTTAAGATGCCTAGGGTATTCTGTGAACGAAACAAAGTCCAGTCTAGTACCCTCTCAGGACATGTGCTTTCTGGGTGTGAGACTGAATACAGCTTCCCAGATGGCCTTTTTGACCCCGGACAAACAACAAAGCCTTTCTCTTTATTTCCATCAAATGTCTCTACAGTCCAGGCTGACTGCAAGGACAGTCCTTCAAGCCTTGGGGTTCATGGCATCTTGTATTCTGGTGCTTCCCAATGCCAAACTGCATATGAGGAAGCTTCAATGGTATCTCAAAAATGTATGGACACAACACTGCCAAGATCTAGACACTGTCATTCAGATAATACCTTGCATTCAGAAAGAATTTTTTTGGTGGGCTCAGGAATGTCACCTAAACAAGGGACTCTCTGTGACCCGACCAGAGGCGAGTCAGATTCTAACGACAGATGCCTCGGACAAGGCTTGGGGAGCACACCTCAATGGAAAATGGGTGCAAGACACGTGGCCTGTCAGACTTCAACATTTGCATATCAACTTGAAGGAGATGTTAGCAGTCCAATTTGCATTGATGGCTTTCAAGGATTTACTTCACCCAGGACAGGTGTTGATTCAAACAGACAACACTACTGTCATGTGGTACATCAACAAGCAAGGGGGAACCCATTCGTACCCTCTTTGCAGGCAAGCGATGATTTTGTGGGAGACTGCTCTCAGTTTACACCTCAATCTTCAGGCAAGGTTTCTACCAGGAGCACAGAACTCCTTAGCGGATGTGTTGAGCAGACAAATTGTGGATCCTCACGAGTGGAAACTGGATTCTCATGTGTTTCAAATGTTGACAGTGTTATGGGGGACTCCAGACATAGATCTGTTTGCTTCTCCACTAAATTACCAGTTGCCAAAGTTTTGCACAAAAATGTTTCATCCCACAGCTTGGAAGGTGGATGCTCTATCATTCAGTTGGAGCAATCTTCATGTCTATGCCTTTCCACCTCTGCCTCTCATTCCCAAGGTACTCCTGAAGGCCAGAATAGACAAGCCATCCATGATTCTGATAGCGCCGGATTGGCCTCGACAGCACTGGTACCCACTACTGAGGAGTTTGGTACAGGAGCCTCCATGGCCTCTGCCTTTGATTCCATCTTTTGTCTCAGGAGGGCAATCACTTCCTCAATGTCAAGATTCAGTCTCTGCATCTCACAGCCTGGCATATTCTGTTTTAGACCCTGGAGGGTCTCAGCTTCCACAACAAGTTTTGGATGTTATTTTGGAGGCCAGAAGGCCTAGTACAAGGAAAGTTTACGCTGATAAATGGAGGAGATTTTTTCTTTGGAGCAAAGCGAAGGACTTTGATGTTTCCAAGCCTGATTTAAGTGTTTCTCTTCAGTATCTTACTGAGTTATTGGACAAGGGTTTGTCTTTCTCCTCGATAAAGGTTCATGCTGCAGCCATTTCTGCTCACTATGACTGTGACCCTCCTTTATTTTCCTATCCTTTGTTTAAGCAATTTCTTAGAGGGGCAAAGAACATAAGACCCCCACGTAGAGCTCCTACTCCTGCTTGGGATCTCAATTTTGTGTTGGAAAAGCTTACTCTACAACCTTTTGAGCCTGCAGCTACTGCCGAGTTAAAGTATTTATCATGGAAGACTGCTTTTTTGTTGGCCATTACCTCTGCAAGAAGGGTTTCTGAATTACAGGCCCTTATGGCAGTGGAACCTTTCCTGATTTTTCATAAGGATAGGGTATCTTTGCGTACTAATCCTTCCTTTATGCCTAAAGTGGTATCTAGTGTGGCCTTGAACCAAACTATTCATTTGCCTACTTTTATGCAAACCCCAAAATAAAGGGAGAAGATTTTGCATACTTTGGATATTCACAGGCAGTTACGTTATTATTTGAGCAGAACCAAGGGGTTCAGGCAGTCTCAGCAGTTGTTTGTTTCTTTTGCTTTGGGTTCTCAGGGAAAACCTGTTTCAAAACAAACTATTTCTAAATGGATTGGGTTTTGTATTTCTTTCTGTTATTCCCATCATGGTAAGGAGATTCCGGCTGGAATCAGACCTCATTCCACTAGAGCTACTGCCACTTCTACTGCCTTTCTAAGGGGGGTAGCTACAAAAGATATTTTGGAAGCAGCCCCTTGGAGTTCAGTACATACTTTTTCCAAGCATTACCACCTTCCTCTTTATTCTAAGTCTAGGGCTGGATTTGCCACTGCAATATTACAGGGCATTTTAGCAGCCCCTAATGCTTTATGATTTTGCCATCCTCCCTTTACCTCTGCTTTGGGATTCTACCCATATGTAAGGACTGCAGCAATGTGAGATGAAGAACATAGTACAGTTTTGTACCTACCATAAATGTAGATGTTCGAAGATCCACATTGCTGCAGTCCAATTTACCCTCCCTCCTTCCCCTCTGTAGTTTGGCATGGTTATATGGTTTGGGTGATGGTTGTTGTTGGGCATGTTTTTGGGAGGTATCCTGTTTTTGGGCTGTGGCCTTTCTTTTTAGGGCCTTCTGACATCTGGGGCAAGAAAAGACTGAGGATATGACGTCGGCCATGCGCTTTTATACCCTGACGCTCTGATGTCAGATCTGAGCGCCCATGACCGACGTCAGCCTAATACTTTGGTATTCGGGCCGACCAGGACAGCGGACTACCCATATGTAAGGACTGCAGCAATGTGGATCTTCGAACATCTACATTTATGGTAGGTACAAAACTGTACTTTTTGTTACCTGCAGCATGGGAAGGTTCCCCCTCAGGGTATTAGGACCCATTCTACTAGAGCAGCCTCTACCTCTGCAGCCTTTGTGAGAGATGTGCCTACTAAGGACATTTTAGAAGCAGCTACTTGGTTTTCTGTCCATACTTTCACAAAACATTACAATCTACCTTTGTTTTCTAAATCTAGGGCTGGTTTTGCCTCTGCAGTTGTGCAGGGCCTTCTTACCAACCCTTAATCTGTGATCCTTCCTCCACCCTTTGTCTTTTTCCTGGGCTTTGGGAATCAACCCATATGTGAGGACTGCAACAGTGAAACATGAAGAACATAGTAGAGTTGTGTACACTTACCATAAATGTAGATGTTCGAGTGTATTCACTGTTGCAGTCCTGGTTTCCCACCCTCCATTCCCCCTTTTTTTTTCCTAAGGCACAGACTATTTATATTTTTATTTTTTGTATGACGTGTCCAGGGTGCTACCTTTCTGGGTTAGCCTTCTTTTGAGGGCTCCTGACAGTTAAGGCAAAACAAACTGAGGAAATGGCGTCGGCTGCCCCCATTTTATACCTGACGTTCTGACATCAGTTTTACAACCGGCGGCAGTCGACGTCATATACCAAGGACTGTGGTATTCAGGCTGACTGAGGGCTACTGGGAGCTGGATAAGCCATATGTGAGGACTGCAACAGTGAATACACTCGAACATCTACATTTATGGTAAGTGCACACAACTGTATTTTGTCATCCTTGGCACCTTCTGGCATCGTTAATTTTTTGCCTCCCATCTCTTTGGTCCCCATTTGAAATAACCTCCTGGAGTTATGTAACCCAATCTAGCTCTCCTATCTCTTCTGTCAGAGATCAGGTATTTCAGCTTTCATATTCCTTAACTAAAGGCATTGCTTTTCCAAATCCAATGATGATACAATGGTCCAGCCTCTCTCCTCCCAACCCATGAAGAGCCCTTGAACCAGTGAACAATTTTGATATAAAAAAGGGCTTTCACAGCTTCAGGCCTTGTGTCAAACTGCCTACATTGTTTTCCATAAAGTTAGGGTGTTCCTCTGGACCAATCCTTCCTTTATACCCATAAGGGCTACAGAGACAACCTTTTAACAGTCCATATATTTGCCAGTTCTCTCCTCTGATCACCTACTGCATTTTGGTGATTTGCTCCCAATTGGTTGAAATTGCATTATCATCCTAGAACTCTCTCTGCCAAATCTGTGACAACCTCATCAGCCTTTCTTCTTGAGCTTCTTTTGACAATATCTGTCCTAAGGTCACTTCCTTAAAGATTAATTTCCTTGTGATGCATTACAGTTTGGGTACCGTCTCTAGAAGCAGTCCTTCCTTTGGTTCGACAGTGCTCTTGTATCCCCTTTCTCCAAATCCTGGGCTTCCTCATCTGCCTTTCTCGCAGAGTCTGTCTTGATAATATCTCTTCTGCAGTTAGTTGATCAATACATCATACCTTTGTGACTCAGTGCAAACTGGGATTGTCTCCCGAAGCAGACCTTTTTTTTGACAGTGCTGTGGCATATCCTTCTTTGAGGGTCTACCAATTTACATAGCTGGGGACTCTAACCTATCAGTGAGGAAGAATGAAAAGGGCAACATCAGTTTAAGAAGTTATGTACTTGGCATAACTTGGCATTTGTGTTGTCTAGTTTCATTCTTCCTTAACCCCCCAACCATCTCACAGCCTTTTCTTTTTTAGAAGGATATTGGATGATGCAGAAACTTTTTAGTTCCAGATTTGAGTTGTAATTCTTATTTTATCTGTTCTGTCTCTATAAATCGGTAGACATAGGCAGCAAACTTGATCTGAGGAATTTGAGATAGTGTAGTGCATTGTGGGAAGAGAGATGATCTCGAGACTAGGATCTAAAAGTCTGGAAAATAAATTTTGAGTCAGATGTGTAAAACCATCAGTGAGGAAGAATGAAAATTGACAACATAGATGCCAAGTTATGGTAAGTACATAATTTCTAATTATATAACTTGGACAAGCTTCCTTTGTAGATCACTTTACCTTTGATGATAGCATTCATATATTCATATTTTGGGGAACAGTGTTCTGTTGTCTTCACACATCTGTAAATTCATTTAATTTCTTACTTGATGGATAATAATAACTGGTTAACAGATTCATCCAACTATTAATCTTTATTAACTTAAGCTTTTCCTTTTTTAAAACAGACCATAATACGAATCCATTCCTTTTCAGTACATTCATTTTAGCATTGTTCTACATTTCCTTAAATCCAGAGGTGTGTACAATGGGAAATACAAAAATTTGATATTAATAAAGTTTAAACAGCATATTTCTTAACTGTTTTAAGAATAGATTTCGTATACACAGAGTCTAAATATTGAAATGTACCCTTCTAAGGTAAATTTTATTAACCAGATGAAAGGATTGTTACATATTTATAATTTATAGTTTTTGATAATCATTGTAAGAATTTAGTAAAGTGTGCTCCTGAGTGGTTTTTCCATTGACTTGTTTAAGTTGAGTCCATCCAGAGTATAATTGAATTAAATTTTGTAGCAGTAGAATAAGATTGTACATCTGTGAAGCTTAATATCACCATGCTCTCCTAATCTTGTATGATTTCTATAAGCAATTCTTGGCTTTTTAGGATACTGTATTAATGAAGTTAATTGGCTTTTTAGGATACTTTATTAATGAAGTTAACATTTTTCCATTTTCTTAATTTTTTTTTTGTCAGGTAATAATGCTGTTGAATGCAATATGTATATAATGTTGTGTAATATAATAATTTTAAGAAGTACTAACCTATTCTCAAAAATAAAAGAAAAAAATAATTTCATTTTTTAATAAGCAGTACACTTATTTTTTCAAAATTATTAATACTCATACTCACATCTTGGTAGATTTTTCTTCCTAAATATTTTAGGTATTTTCCTTCCTAATTATATTCTTTAAACTTACTATCTAGTATAGTTTCAGTTTTATTAATTTTCAGCAGTGATAATATTTGAAAATGTTCAATTTCCTCATCTATTTCATCAATTTTTTCCTTTGCTTCTTATACTATTAGCTAAGGGTTTGATAACTAATGTAAATAATAGAAGGGACAAGCGACACCCTTGCTTTGTGCCTTTGTTTAAATTGAATCTTTGAGAAGTGTAAGATCCAATTTTAACATATGCTTCAGGCTCTTTATACAGGTTTTTTAATAAGACAGATTGTTCCAGAAATACAAATGCTTTTAAAGTTTTAAACAAGTAGTTCCAGTCTACAGAATTAAAAGCTTTTACTAAATCTAAGTTAGTTACTACCATTTTTATATTATACATTAACATATTGACTATAAATTGTTTGATCTTTATTAATTTATCTACTAGATCTCTTAGTCTTGTAGCAAAGATAAGAAGTAAATATTTTATAGTCTACATTTAATAATGAAATAGGTCTGTATGAGGAAACTAACTTGTCCTTTCCAGTATAGGTGAGTTTACATAAACTTTTCATGGAGAAATTATTTTGTCACTCTGAATTATCCTGAAAACGTCACTCAGTAAATGCTAAAATATTTAACAGAAGCAGACTATATAAATCCGTACTTAAACAATCTAACCATGGATCTTTACCAAAAAAGTTTTTTTTTCTATTAAGGTGATAGTTTATTCAAGAGAGATATTTGTTGATCATTGTTTTTTAGTAACATTTTTCATTAAATACTTTCCAATTTTGTAATCATCATACGCTCCTCAGTGAATTTTTTTAAAATATTAAGTTTTTTCTCTGTCTGGAGTAAGCTTACTAGTGAGCGAAAGTCAAATATTATTGATCTGTGCCTTTTTGCATAACATCACACTTCTATTAGCTAATTTGTTTAGATTTTTTTAAAGTAATCGCATAACTGTACAATTCTGTTTTTTTTTAAAGCTAGCTCCTCTTTATGCATTAAAACTGTTTGATATTTTGTCATTATTTTTTAATTACGTCAGTATTTAATTTCTTTTATCCCACTCTTTCATTTTATTACTAGCCCATCTTCCCATTCTGTCTTTAATATGCATTTTTAAGGAGTCTAATAGTATGACTTTACTGACCTGACCATTATCATTCAGAGAAAAAAAAATTCAATTGGTTCCTTAAGATAAAGCTTAAATTCTTTTGATTTCATGATATATACTGGAAGTCTGTAAATCTGAAATTTCCTTATACCCATAGTATGTTAAAACTTACTGCATTATGGTCAGTTAAAGGACAACAAATAATTTTAAATTCACATTATTAAGTAAATCTGTAGCGGCATAAATCCTATCAATTTTAGTTTGTGTCCCATGCACATAAGAATAATGAGTGAAGAACAATTACTTTTCTTTTGCATTTACTATTAAGTCAACTAAGGTATTACCAATCCATCTGTTTAGTGCTTTAGCTGATGCCAGAATTTGTTTTCTTCTTTTCACTTGTATCTTCTATACTAGATATGCAGTTAAAATCCCCTGCTAACATTGTACTACCCTTCCAGTGACTTCATAGTAAGTTTAAGTGATCTTTAGCCACTCTTGCATCTGTTCCAGGGATCCAGTAAGAGTTAGCTAGTGTATAGAACTTGCTGTTATATTTAATTATTGCAAATGTAAGCATTCCTTTGGTATCATTAATGGATTCCATGACCCTAGGTATTACAGTAGATTTTTTCCAAAGTATAGCAGTTCCTCTCCTCCTTTTGTTAAAAGAAGCAGGTAACATTTTATGTTATGTTGTCCTATCTCGCCTTTATTTGTACTGGTTGGGTTCAGAACCGATCCTCAGCTCCAACTCGGCTGCATAATCTAGCTCGAAGTCTTTCACTTGGCTTGTGGCTAAACACCTATCCCATCATTCAGTGTGTGATTCCCCAGATCTCGTTTGCCGCTTAACAAGATCAGATGCTCCTCTCCTTGACCGTGGCTAAGTTTTTGAAAAATTTGTATGTGTTGTATTTTTGCTTAACTGGTGTTATCCTACACTTAGTTATCGCTGATTTTTATAGATGGTTTTCTTTCTGCTGTTGTGTGTGCTGTTTAATTTCCCACTAGCGTGATTGTTGCTTAGTTGGCAGTCGTTTTTAATCGCAGGGCCTATTTTCTTCTTTACTATCCTGTCGGAAATCCTTAGTGAAGTCTGTTTTCCTAGTGTGTGTATTCTTTATTAGTGATTTTTGGCTTGTTTGATTTTGAGAACTAAGTGCCTGCTTAAATTAGAGGGCTTAACTAATTTTTGTTCCCTTAGCAGGGTTTTTTCTCATTTAATAGCAGTGCTTAGAGAGCAGAGCAGAGCTATATATATTTTTTTATATATTTATATATATATATATTATTAAAGTAGATGTGCTGTGTATTTATATTCTTATAATGTGCTGTTAGGCTTCATATAGTACGTGTGTTTTTCAACTTGGTGTTCCTTTTACTTAGTGCTTTAAATTTATAGTGTTTGTAGTTTGTGCTTCCTTCTCATAGTGTCCAAAGAAGGTAGAGAGAAGGAACCAAAGCCATCTGGCTTTAAAAACTGTCAGAAATGTTCACAAAAATGTCTCTAACTGATGGTCATAGTGTGTGTGTTTATTGTTTGGGGGCCATTCACCTGCAGGAGTCATGTACCTTCTGTCACTCTTTCAGTTCCCGTGTTTTGCAGGAGAGAAAGAATAAATTGATAGTCAGAGGGCTTCTAAAAACTCCATTTTCTGAAGTTTAGAAAACCAGAGTACCTCCTCTAAACCTAAGTCCCCTTCTTCAAGAAGTGATAAACCTTCAGAGAGACCACCTTTTTCTTCCTCCTCATCTGGTCATTCGGAACCACCTGAGAAAATAGTAAAAATTTCTTCGGACAAATCAGTCTCTTCGGCTCCACAGGATTTGGAACCGAGAGAGATCATGGAATTGGACAAGTCAAATCCTTCAGCTCCACAGTGATCGGAGATGGAAGAGATTAGCTTTCGGAGCCAGTCCACTGAGTTACTACCGGTCTCCCCTACCTTAAGATCTCCCATATTGGAGAGATCTTACTCAGCTATCCTTTCCTCCAGGTCCTCTAAAAGCTTATCGGATGATGATGTGGATAGGGTGGTGTGCAGACTTCTGAAATCGCCGGTGCTGGCTAAGTTTTTGGCTCCAACCCAACTGGTTCCGGAGCCAACTAAAACACACTTATCCACGTCGATTCCTCCTCCAAGCCAAGCTGGATCTTCGGAGCTGGAGTGCCAAGTACCTTTTGCTGTAGAATCTTCGGTACCAAGACCCATCCAGGAGATTTCAGAACCGTTGTCTGCTTGGACACCCTCAATGCCTTACGGGGTGTCTAGGAGCCGAAGCTCTTAGATTGGTTCCGGGGGGAGACACTTGGTTCCGAGCTTATCTCTCGCGGCTTTGGCACAGGTGAGCTCGGCTCCTACATTGGGCTCGGAGCCGGTCTCATTGGAGCTGGGGATTCCTTCTACTTCAGAACGGGGGCATTCTCGGAGCCGGGTAGACCTGTTTTTGAGCTGATGAGTGTGCAGTCCCCTCCGACAGCTCTACACAAGGATACTGGTAGTCTTCCCCCTAAGGCACCAGCATCTGTCTTGACACCATCCCATCCTCAGGACAGCGGAGATTCAGGGCCTCAGGTAGCCCCATTGGGTGAGTCCCACTCTTCTGAGACCTGTCCAGAATACCCTTCTGAGGAAGCTCCTCGGAAGAAAACATGAAAGAGGAAGCATCTGGACTCACCAGATGAGTCAGTCACCTCAGACATTGACCTTGAGGAGTCAGAAGGGTCCCCACAGTCACCCTCTGAAGATATCTCCTTTGTAGATGTCTTAGAAATCCTGAAATAAAGAGGCAGCTGGAAGCCCGTTAACCCTTCTGATGAAAGGTCGGTGTACCTGAAGGCCTTTGGATCTCAACCTTCAGCCTCCTGGGTGTCTCCACCTTTTGATGAACTAATGGAATTGGTTAGTTGAAAGGCGTGGGAGTCACCAGACACTATGGAACCAGTCCCTAGGAGACCGAATAAATTCATAACAGCTCCAGCAGAAAAAGACTTTCTTACTAAAGGCGTCCCTGTAGATGCTATGGTGGTGGCAGCAGCCACCAAGAAGGAACTCTGTGAATTGCCCTCATCTGTCTATCCACCGAACAAGGAGACACGAACGATGGGCGGATATGGGAAGCGTATTTTCTCAGCGACTTTTACCCTTCGATCACTGAACTACCTCATGCACTTCATTAGGCTACAAAGAGATCTCCTGAAGGGGTTAGGAGATGCTCTCCAAGGTTTACTAGCTGCAGGGGTTTCAGACAAAGTGACCTCTAAGCTATCCACCTTAAATTCCATAGTTAACTCCTCCATGAGGCTGATTTCTTATGCAGCAGATGGGAGTGAGCAGGGGAGTGGGTTCAGGAGTTTCCCTAAGTAGAGACTCCTGGATGCGCTGTGCTTATGTAATTTTGCAGAACCTTTTAAGTCTGCCTTTCTCAACGCCCCTTTCTATGGTTCCTCACTTTTGGACCAAAAGTCAGACACATTCATCAGATGCAAGCCTGAAGGAAAAACTCTCTGCCATTGTAGTACATTTTTCCATCCCTTCCAGACCCTATTCTAAGGGTCAGGAAGGTGGAAAAATGTGGTTCAAGAAATTCCAGGGAGTTTTTCAGGATGCACAAGGTGAGTCCTTCCCCAGGGACAGAGGGTGAGGCAATAATGGTAGATGCCGTCCATGAGACAAAGGGGGTCCACACAGCTGACCTTTTCAGCGCTCCTGAAAGGAGGCCCGTCTGTCCTACTCTGGAGGCAGTCGGGGGGGGGGGGTGATTATCTTTGTCCCCAGAAGCCTGGCGAGATGTCACAAAAGACAAGTTGGGTCCAAAGTACAATATCCAGAGATTATTCCATTCCCTTTTCACTTCCCTGTCCCACAACTCCAAAGGATCCCAGATGTTCCACCCAGTGTAAGGGAACAGGCAACTATAGAAATTCAAAAGTTGCTAGACAAGAGAGTCATCCAAGAAGTCCCCGCAGACCAAATAGGATTTGGAACTTACTCAGGATTCTTTTTAGTGCCAAAAAGAACCGGGGACTGGAGACCCATATTGGATCTCAGCAAACTAAACGAATCCGTAAAGAAGTCCAAGTTCCGAATGGTTCCACTGCAGCCAATTCTTCCCTTTTTATGGAAAGACGATTGGATGTGCTCAGTAGGCCTCCAAGATGTGTACTACCACATAAAAATGGACAGAGCATCAAGGAGTCATGCTTCCGCCTGGGAGCCAGTCATCAGTTTCAAGTTCTGCCCTTTGGTCTCACTACAGCCCCCAGAGTGTTCAACAAATGCATGGCAGTAGTCACGGCTCACTTGGGACGGGTAGGAATCCAGGTGTTTCCGTATCTAGACTGGCTCCTGACTGCCACCACCAAGCATCTACTACAACAGTCAAGAAACCAAACCTTACAAATTTGTTCTCAATTAGGGATAACAATAAACTTAGGGAAATCTGCCTTGTTGCCTTGTCAGCATATTAGATTTATAGAAGCAGAATTAGACACCATCTCTATGATGGCAAAGTTTCCTGCAGAAAGAGTTTTGGTACTCAGACAAATTTCCAATCTCCTGCCAAAGACAAAAGTAACAGTCAAAAGAGTCCTGAAAGTTGTAGGAATGATGGCGTCAACGATAAACCCTAGTTTCGTTAGCCAGGACGCACATGAGAATTCTTCAGTGGCTTCTCTTTTCTCAGTGGTTGTTACAAGAACTTCCCATGTCCCACCAGATCAGAATTATAAGAATCATGCAAGAAGGATCTAAGATGGTGGCTACTTTCCAGTCATGTCACGTAAGTTCAGTTCAACCCTTTACTCCAAAACAACCTCTGGCAACAGTGACCACGGATGCCTCCCAGATAGAGTGGGGGGCAGTATCTGGGGAGGATGGTCCAAGGCACATGGCAGGAGCACTAGACCCATTTGCATATCAATGTTCTAGAGATGAGAGCGCAGTGCTCTTGGCATTGCAAGCACTTCAGGACTCTTTTCCACTAGGAGCAATTGCAATTCAGTCAGACAATATGTCGGTGGTTTGATACATAAGCAAGGAGGAACCAAGTCTTACCCCCTTTGCTGAGTGGCTCTTAGAGTATGGGAATGGGCAATCTCTTCCCAACGCTTCCTGATAGCAACACACATCCCGGGGAAGTCTAATGTGATAGCAGACACAGACAGACTGAGCAGAGCGATTTTGATGCCTCACGAGTGGTCCCTAAAGAAAGAGATAGCGGAAAGGATATTCCAGAAATGGGGCCAGCCTTCTTGCGACCTATTTGCCGCTCCCATGAATGCCAAATGCAGCAATTATTTTGCCCAGGGATGCTCTTGTTCGTGATTGGCCCTTGGGACTACTCTATGCATTTTCCCCCATTCCCCCTAATACCACAAGTTATTCAGAAAGCCTACTTGTTGGGAAGCAAGATAATTCTCATCACTCCATACTGGCCTCATCAGATTTGGTTTCCCTTCCTCTGGCCACATTTTCAGGAGGAACTGTGGACTCTGGACCTGGTTCCAGACCACCTGACTCATATGTCATGAACCCTCAATTTGACACCATGGCTGCTCCAGTTCCCAACTTAGTCAGGCTTTACAGTTTTACAGCAGTAGTTAAAGACATCCTGGTATCCTCGCACAAGGCTACAACTAGGAAGCTATACTCTGGCAAATGGAAAAGGTTCTCACTCCGGGCACAGAGTAAAAATATCAATGCTCCGATCTCTTCTATTCCTGAGTTCCTGTTAGAGATTTTTCAACAAGGTTCAGCAGCAGCTACTATCAAGATACAGTTAGCTGCAATCTCAAATTTTCATATAGGTGACAGAACTTTGAACTTGATATCACACAGATTATGTAAAGCCTTTTTAAAGGTACCTGCTTATTAAGACACCCCCCCCCATTAAAGAACCACTCCCGCCATGGGACTTGAATTTTGTTCTAACATCTGACCTTTTCCCCTTTTAAACCCTCATCATCTTGTGACCTCAAATTTCTGTCTTGGAAGACAATTTTCTTAGTTGCTATTACCTCTGCAAGAAGAGTTTCAAAATTGCAAGTTTTATCAATCAGACCTCCTTATTTAATTTTCCATAAGGATAGGGTATCTGTCTGGACAAACCCATCATTTTTACCTAAGGTGTGTTCGCAAAATAACTTAAACCAATCTATTGAGCTGCTGGTGTTTTTCCCTAATCATGGCAATAAGGCAGAATACAAGCTACACCAGTTAGATGTGCATGGACAACTTCACTTCTATCTACATGAAACCAAAGATTTTAGGAAGTCTGATCAGTTGTTTGTTTCCTTTTCAGAAGTTAAAAAAGGCATGCCAGTCTCTAAAGTCTCACTCTCAAACTGGCTCTCAAATTTTATTACCTTTATTTACAATTCTAATAACAGACAACTACCATTCATAGTCATGGGTCACTCTACTAGGACCATGGCAACGTCATCTGCTTATCTAGCTAAACAGTCAATGGACAGCATTTGTGCCGCTGCTACGTGGGCAAGACTTCACACATTTACCACTCATTACAAAGTGGATTTGGTCTCAGGGGACAGGCCTTCCTTTGGTTCCACTGTGCTGAAATGTGTACTCCCATGAGCTACCTTGGGAAAATGGTGCTAGGGACGTTGTCCCAACCAGTAAGAATGAAGGCGAGATAGGACAACATAACATAAAAAAGTTTTGTACTCACCATAACGTTCCATGTTTGTTGTCTATCTCAGCATTCATTCTTATGATCCCTCCCACCTTCCCCCTGCCTAAGACTTCTAGAGAACCTGGAGGATTTATTTCCTTGGACAAGGAGCTCCTCTGGCTTCTTCCGTTTTAAGTATGCTTTATTGTAGGACTAATGTACACATATGCTTATGATTAGCAGCAAACAAAGATCTGATGAACCACACACTGCATGATAGGGTAGGTGTTCAGCCACGAGCCAAGTGAAAGACTTCGAGGCTGAGTCGGAGCTGAGGATCGGCTCCATACCAAACCAGTAAGAATGAATGGCAAGATGGACAACATGCAACATTATGGTGAGTACATAACTTCTTTGTAACATAAAATCTGATGTTGTCTGTCTTTATATATTCTTGACTCTTAGAGTGTCAGTTCCGATCCTCAGAACCCATCCGGCCGTTATACAGCTCGCACCAGCCAAAAATCTCTCAAGCTAATACTCTACCCACAATGCCCCTCTCCCATTTACATCAGATCTTGTTTGCCGCTTTTATAGTAAGACTCATCAGCCAACCCTCTTCTCGAAGCTAAGTAATATTTGAAATATATTAGTCTTTCTATCTTTCTTTCCCATAAAACCTTAATATTCTTCAGTTCTGTACCCACCTTTTTTACTTGTAAGAGCTTTTCCATACCCGTTGGTATTCTTTTCCCTACCATAGTAGGCAGACTTTCCTCTCTCCCTTTCTCTTTATCATTTTGGTAGTTCTTTCTACCATTGCTGGTAGAACTTTCTCCTTTCCGGTCTATCGTTTTTTGTGTGTGTGTGTTTGTGTGTGTGTGTGTGGTGATTGTTGACCTTCTCCTCTTCCACTTGTCAACATGGCAGATAAGTCCAAAAGCACGACTGGATTTAAGCAGTGCCAGGACTGTGGCCGAAAAATGCCTGACTCTGATGAGCATTCGACTTGCGTTTATTGTTTAGGTGCTCCTCATTTAGACATAGACTGCTCCATCTGCCAGGCCTTCAGTACCAGGGCCTTGATAGAATGTCGAAATAAGCTTATTGTTAAAGGGCTTCTTAAGTCCCCCTTTGAAGAAGTTTTATCCAAGGCCAACAAGTCTCCTAAAGCCTCTGGTTCCAAAACCAGTCTCTTTCTGTGCCGACGTCTCCATCAGCACCAACATCAAGAAAACAGAAGTCCCCTTCTGTTGGTTCCTCCTCGGGACTGAGAGCTAAAGTTGCGACACTCTCTGAACCGATTCCTTGTTTGGCACCAGTCACTTCGGCACCTACAGCACTGACTCCAGCACTGGCACTGCCTTCTTTAGTTTCCATGTCAGTGCCGCCATCTTCTGCACCGCAACAGATTATACCCCCCTCTTTGTTGCCGAAAATTGATCCTCTATATACACCCAGGACAAAGTATTTCCCTTCATTGACCCCTTCTTTGGTCAGCTTCCCAGTCCCTTTATAGAAAGGCCTGAATCTCCCTCTGGATTGTCTGTCCGCTCCTTCAGGAGACTCTCAGAAGTCAATGGGGTGAGATTGGTGGACCCAGCTCCTCACAGCTAGGGGGTCTTTCTTCTTCTTCAACCCCCTGCCCCTCCTGGAGCAGGGATGTTTTCTCCCAGGACTCCTATGGTTATTCCTCCTCTGACCTCCTCAAAGACTATAGAGCTCCCCACTCTGACTGCTCAGGTTCTTAATTGCTCCAGCACCGACAGCCCCATTGCTTTTGGTTCCGGACTCTGCTCTGATTTCCTTGGATCCTTTGGAACTGATGGATTCCTAAGATCATGGCTCCACTGTCAGGCTCGAGAGGTTTGCGTCGTTGACTCTTGTATTTTATTCAGAGTCATCCTTACCTCTTGAGACTCTGGTAGCTGGGGGTCTTTCCTCGGCTCTGGCGTTGGAGGTGGTTCTCTTGGGGCAAGGTGTGACCCTGGTTTTGAGTTCGTCTTTCTCTGTTCCGGGCTCCCATCCTTCGGGGAGGGGGGACTGCTTTCCAGGCTATGGAGAGAGCATTGGCCACTGCAGGCTCTCAGGTGGCTCCTGCTGTATCAGAGTTTCATCCACTAACCCCTTCTTACTGGGAGCTTCCAGCAACCTCCTCGCCCGGAAAGCGAGCTCCAAGGTTGCAAGATATCCCAACTGAGGACCACCCTTCTTCCGAGATCCCCTCAGACATTCCCAGTCAGGAGCCTCCTCAGAAGAAATAGTGTAAGAGGAAACACCTGTACTCTCCTGAAGAGTCCATCACTGAGGACACTGATTTCGATGATAGGGAGGTTCCCCCCCGGTCACCCCCGGAAGACATCTCCTTTGGAGACATTCTTGAGATCCTTAAACAGAAGCGTAACTGGAAGCCCAAAGACCCTACCTCTCAGGAGTCCTGTGTACTTGCAAGCCTTTGGTTCTCATGCATCTACTTACTGGGTGAACCCTCCCACTGACGATCTCATTAAACTGATCGCTCAGTGAGCTTGAAAATCTCCTGACTCTATAGAACCCAATTCTCTGGAGACTGGATAAGATCCGTTCTGCACCTGAGGGCCGCCAAGATTAGGCTAAAGAGCTGGCAGTAGATGCCATGGTGGTAGCAGTGGCCACCAAAAAGGAACTTGCTAATGAAAGTTCCTCTGTTCATCCTCCTAACTGAGACTAGAGCCATGGACAGATTAGGAAAGCAGGTCTATCATCATCGACCTTCACCTTAAGGTCCTTGATTTTCTGGCACACTTCACTAGGCTGCAGAGGGATCTGATCAAGAAACTATCGGACACCCTAGCAGGAGCTATATCTGATAAGATCCAAGAAAAAGTGGCCTCTCAGCTACCCTGGAGTCTATTTCTAACTCGTCCATGGGGCTCATTTCACATGCAGCCGAAGGGATGACCTTGTCAGATGGTTCAGGTATTGCTATCAGATGACATGCCTGCATGCAGCTTTGTGAGTTTGTGGAGCCATTCAAGTCTTCATTTATCAATGCTCCCTTTGACGAGTCTTCTTTTTTCGGCCACAAGGTTAAAGAAACTCTAGCCAGGTGCGAGTAGGATGCGAAGACCCTATCTGCTGTGGGCATACAGTGGATATAAAAAGTGTATACACCCCTGTTAAAATGCCAAATTTTTGTGATGTAAAAAAATGAGACCACAGTAAATCATTTCAAAACATTTCCCACCTTTAATGTAACCTATAACCTGTATAATTCAATTGAAAAACAAATCTGTTGAAGGAAAAATATAAAAAATAAAAACGTACAATAAGCGGCTGCATAAGAGTGCACACCCTTAAACTAATGTTTTGTTGGAGCACCTTTTGATTTAATTACAGCATTCAGTCTTGGGTAGGAGTCTATCAGCATGGCACATCTTGACTTGGCAATATTTGCCCACTCTTCCTTGCAAAAGCGTTCGAAATCTGTCAAATTGCAAGGGCATCTCTTCTGCACAGCCCACTTCAGGTCACCCCACCAATTTTCTATTGGATTTAGGTCTGAGCTCTGGCTGGGCCATTCCAAAACTTTAATTTTTTTTCTGGTGAAAGCATTCTTTTGTTGATTTGGAAGCATGCTTGGGGTCATTGTCATATTGAAAGGTGAAATTCCTTTTCATCTTCAGCTTTCTAGCAGACGCCTGAAGATTTTGGGCTAAAAGTGACTGGTGTTTGAAACTGTTAATAATTCCCTCCACCTTGACTAAAGCCCCAGTTCCAGCTGAAGAAAAACAATCCCAAAGCATGACACTGCCACCACCATGCTTTACCATGGGGCTGGTGTTCTTTTGGTGATGCAAAGTGCTGTTTTTGCACCAAACGTACCTTTTGGAATTGTGGCCAAAGAGTTCAACCTTGGTCTCATCAGACCATAACCCATTTTCCTACATGCTTTTGAGAGACATGGTGTATTGTTTTGCAAATTTTAGCAGGGCCTGCATGTTTTTCTGTGTAAGAAAAGGCTTCTGTCTTGCAATCCAACCCCATAGTCCAGACATATGGAGAATACGGGAGATTGTTGCTACGTGTATTACACAACCAGTACTTGCCAGTAATTCCTGCAGCTCCTTCATTATTGCTGTAGGTCTCTTGGCAGCCTCCCTGACCAGTTTTCGTCTTGCCTTTTCATCAAATTTGGAGGGATCTCCAGTTCTTTGCAATGTCACTGTTGTCCCATATTTTCTCCACTTTTTGATGACTGTTTTCACTTTGTTCCCATGGTATATCCAGTGCTGTGGAAATTTTTTTGTACCCTTCTGACTGATACCTTTCAACAGTGAGATCCCTTTGATGCTTTGTAAGCTCTCTGCGAACCATGGCTTTTGCTAAAGCAGGCAACGAAGTAAATGTCAGGAAAATCTTACTAGGACAGCTAAACTTTATTTGAGGTTAATCAGTGTGTCTTTAATTGATGGCAGGTGTGTACTCAAGAAGACTGAATGCTGCAATTAAATCAAAAGGTGCTTCAGCAAAGTATTAGTTTAAGGGTGTTCACAGTTATGCAACCAGCTTATTGTATGTTTTTTATGTTTTATATTTTTCCCCTAACAGATCTGTTTCTTTTTCAATCAAATTGTACAGGTTGTAGGTCACATTAAAGGTGGGAAAAGTTCTGAAATGATTTATTATGGTCTCATTTTTTTGTATCACAAAAACCTGGCATTTAAAGAGGGGTGTGTACACTTTTTATATCCACTGTACATTTTTCTGCTCCCAAATGATCCTACACTAAGAATCAAAGGAGTAGTAAGATGTGGTTCAAAAAGTCCCAAGGACCTTTCCAAGACATGTTGTGGAGGCTCCCCTCTGGGCAGACGGGAGCTTTAATGGAAGATGCTGACCCTGAGGCAGAGGTGGCCTGCAGAATCAGGGTTCCAGTGACTCTTTCTCTGGCCATCCCTTCAGCACTCCTGAAAAGGAGCCCAATTACTTACTTCTGGAAGCAGTCGGGGGAAGATTTTCTCTGCATGGAAAAGACTGGCAACAGATAACCACAGATGTTTGGGTGCAGAGAATTACCAGAAGTTATTCTGTCCCTTTCAACCTTTATCCCAGATCTCTGACAAGTCTGCCCAATGTTCTACCCAATCAGAGCAAACAAGCAGCCTTAGAGATCCAAAAGCTGCTAGAAGAGAGTCATCCAAAAAGTCCCACCAGAGATTTTACTCAAGGTTCGTTTTAGTGCCAAAAAAGATGTGGGCCTGGAGAGCTGTACTGGATCTTAGCATTCTAATCAAATTTGTTCAGCAGTCCAAATTCCAAATGGCCACAGTTCAATCTATGCTTCCCTTTTTGGAGGAAAATGATTGGATGTGCTCTGTAGACCTTCAAAGCATATACTGTCACATAAAAATGGAGGAAAATGATTGGATGTGCTCTGTAGACCTTCAAAGCATATACTGTCACATAAAAATGGACAAACATTCCAGAAGGTTTCTCCGCTTTCGGCTAGGAGCTAGTCATTTTCAGTTCAGAGTGCTGCCCTTTGGTCTCACCCCAGCTCCTAGGATGTTCACCAAATGTTTAGCAGCAGTGACAGCTCACATGAGACTGCACGGATTCCGGGTGTTTCCATATTTAGATGACTGGCTCATCACCGCTTCCACCAGGCATCTACTACTTCAAGCAACAGAGTTAATTTAGCATTTGTTCCTGAGCTTGGGAATCACAGTAAGTCAAACAAAATTTCAGCTAAGCCCCTCTCAAGATTTAGAATTCATAGGACCTCGTCTGAACACCATTTCTTGTGTATCCTCCCTTCCCCAGCACAGATTACAGAAGATAAAATCCCAAGTGCATCTTATTCTCTGCAAAAACAAAGTTTCGGTGCTTCTACTTCTTCAAGCGTTGATGTCCATGGCAGCGACCATCACTCTAGTCCCATTAGCGAGATTCCACATGCACCTCCTACAGTGGCTTCTAGCATCACAATGGTCTGTCCTGGTGAATGAAATCGGAGTAAATCCTATTAGGCCGTCCATTTGTTCTTCCCCTACCCAAGGCCATAGTAACCACGGATTCCTCCCAGGTGGGCTGGGGGCATTATCTGGGAAGAACAGTCCAAGGCACTTGGTCCGCAATAGAGGCCAATGTGCATATCATTGTCCTGGAGTTGAGGGCAGTGCTTCTAGCGTTGCAAGCCTTTCAATCTGTCCTCCCTCTAGGGACCATTGCAATCCAGTCAGACGTGTCTGTAGTCCGGCACATCAACAAACAAGGAGAAACCAAGTCCTACCCCCTGTGTCTAGAAGCCCTGAGAGTGTGGCAATGGGCTTTTCCCTCCAACCACTTACTGATAGCAGCACACATCCCGGTGAGTTCAAATGTGATAGCGGACAAACTGAGCAGATGCATTGTGCTGCCTAGCTAGTGGACTCTCAATCCCGAGGTAGCAAGGAGGAGTTTTCGTTCGTGGGGCCAGCCTTGCTGCGACCCTTTTGCATCACTCCAAAGCAACGAGTGCAGATGCTACTTTGCCCTAATCCCCCCTCATGCTCTTCTCCTCCATTGGCCTCCGGGTCTCCTCTATGCCTTTCCCCCCTTCCCTCTAATCACACTTTTTCTCAAGAAAGCAGCCAGGTTGAG